>NW_028277075.1:57472500-57772500 GCF_059951505.1 Python bivittatus
AACACCCCAACCTCAAATTCAATTTGTAACCAACTGAGGTAAATATTATTTAATCAACACTGCTGCCAAGCTTGGTCTTGCCTATCCTATAATTGTGACTAGCAAATTTTGATACTTAAATATAAGGACAGACTGTATTTTAGCTTTCATTCTGTCCTGCGGGTCAGGCTTCTCCCTGGCAGAACTAGAAGCTTTGTGGGCAGGAATTCAAGGATAGGGCTCTTGATAAACTAACTTTATTGCAGGGGCTAGAACAGCCTTAATGAAGAAATCCAGCAACAGAATACAAGACATAAATCAGGTGCAGGATGAAAGTTCCAATCTTGCATTATCTGTCTCTCACTAATGCAGTATTGCAGGCTAAGAGCTTCTCACCTTTGGATGGGAGAAAATGTTGATGCCTATACATTGTTATTGCAACAGATCATTCCTGTCTCAGATTCTTTGCTTCTGACTCTGTCTGATCTAGCCAGCACATTGTGTATGTGCAAGATTTGCAATGTTTTTTATCTTCATCCTCGTATGGCCTGCCATATGTCTACCTTCAAATCTGTTGTAGAAAATTCCTCAATCTTCCAGAATAGATTTGAGCAGCATAGGGCAGTTCAGGAAAAGGGAAATAAAATATGCCAGCCCCTTGCTCTTCTTCAGGATCAAATTGCATAATAATTAAGAGTTGTTGTTATTGTTGTTTTAATGACCTCTTAATCTTCAGTAAACTCTTCTTCAAATGAAGCTCAACTCCTGGAGATTTTATACACATGTTGATGTTATTTTCTTAGCAATACCACAGAAGAGTTGATGTTTTTCTGTGATTTTTTTTTTAAAAATTCCTAGTCTAACCTACAGTTCTTGATCTTCCTGGGTGTATCCTGTCCAAATACTAACCTGGTCCAATAGTAGTCCTACAGTTGACACCCATGTAGTATGAAATATTAGCTGCGGAGGGTGGGAGAAGATAACCTATCCCTGGGAAATCCTCTTTTTGAGGCTATAGAGCATGTTGACATAAGAGATGCATTCCCTCCCTTCTTCTTCCCCCTCTTCAGGATTCAGCTACTTTCAGCAACAATTGCAATTGCAGTTCAGCAATATCAGAGAGCGTGCAGGTTCACCATCTCTGTTGCAATTGTAAAACTTCAGGTAACATAGAACTGAGTCAAATTCTAAAGTTTGTTTTTCTTCTAAAAATAATGCAACAGTTAATCAAAAAGTTAAATCTAAAAAAAAGAAGTAAATTTATTTTCAGATTTATTTCAGCTTCAGATGTTAACATTTATGGATGCCACTATCAAAATCCTATTTAGCAGCAGAGCCTGCGTTACATTAAAAATGAAAAGACTGCTATGAACATGTTTTTTTTCCCCTAGTATTAAACATATTTTAACATGCTGCCTTTTTAGAAAATCTGAGTCCTACATTCTTTTCACATCCTTTTACAAAAATGTCCAGATGTTTTCCTAAACATTTTAAACTTTATTTGAAAAACATTTTTCTTTTCAAATGAGAAGATATGCAATATGCAATTAAACATGTTTTTCTAACTAAGCATACCAGTTTATATCTTGTGGAAAAGAAAAACAAATAAGCAGAAATAAAAAGTGAACATAATGTAACATCCTCTGGTTCACACCAGTTCTTTAATCCATTTCTGGGAGCTTTAGCAGCAAAAGACAATTTCTGTGAATATTGGTGTTCTTGCTTTTATGAAATGGTCTTTAATTTTAAGAAACTATTTAGGTGCTTATTCTTTGCTTAGTCAAAATACGTTTTATTTTCAAAAAGTTACTGTACTGCTGTGTTGAAGTCCAAGCAAAAATGTCGTGAAATCATGTTTGGTTCTTTACATTCAGCGAACAGCAGGGGATTTATAAAGCCATCTGGAGAAAAGAAACATAGCTTTTGTAAAACGTTGGCTTTCAGTACATCATGATCAGATTCATGATGAAAATATGCAGCGTATAAATACTATTAAGTATAGGACAAACATGGAAAATCACGCATGACATGCTCTTGGTTCATCCCACACAATCCACTAATAGATGGAGCGGTGAACATGGGAATATCTTTTAATGTCTGTCTGTCTGTCTTTATTGCAGCACAAATTGCACTGAGCTGGGAAAAACAGGTTCACTGCATTGACAGATAGAATTTTCCAAGAAAGTGAATAGTTCAACAGTATGCATGTGGAAGTGCAAACATCACTTATCATGTTTACTGCATTTTTTAAGAAAGAGCATAAATGCTATCCAAAAGCCACGATCATAAAACGTGGTTGATTAAAAAGAACACCACCTTTTACGGAGTACAGACAGCAGTTCAGGCAAGAATGACAGGTTCCTCCCCAAACTTGTTCCTTTACTACTCTCAGGATTAAGTTAGGACTTAATTTCTGGATGCAATAAACTGGGGAAACTGAAAATCTTACAAAAGCCACTGAAAAATGTCTGATTCAGGACCCCATTTAGAACAGGGATGAACAAACCAAATCCCTCTCTTGCAACCTCTGGAGTGACATGGTTTCTAGGCATTTTGAGGCTGGAAAAATTAAAAATTAGAATGTATGCCCTTGAAATGGAATTTACGTTTTTTTTAAAATGAATGAAATTTAAAACTTCCTCCAAAACCCCCATAGAAAATATCAGAATATCTTGCTTCCACCCACCTTGAACCATCCTCCCTGAAACACTGTGCAGCCTAGCAAAATCTTGCTCAGCCCCTAGAGAATTGTGTAGTTTTTGTCTCAGATAATACTTCTGAATATGCTACAATACTAACAGTTGGTCAGAAATCTGGATATCATAGGTCAACTAAAATTACAAAGTTCTTTGCTGAAAGGAATAGGCTTTTAGTGGAATGCCCTGATGTATATGTCCTCTGTTGAGGTCCTTTGTTGAGGACATATACATCCTTGGAGCCACCTTATGCTCAAATTACAGGCCTGTGTCTCACCTCCCTTTTTTATCTACCAGGTAAGCCCTCTCTCATTTTTTTCTCCATCTACATTCTAATGGCTTTCTCAGTCCATAGCAGTCAGAATTTGGAAGCAGAACTTTCAAGTGAAATGGCATTTTCTCAAATTCTGAATGGCCCTTGTGGTCCTGAGGACAGCATTTGAAACTCTTGATTATTCGTTACTGTCCCTGGACATTATTGACTGTTATTCAAACTTGGTTGTTTGAAACTTTTTTATTTTCTCATTCTCTATCACATGGCAGATTACAGTCCCAGGAATTTTCCCTTATACTGTACTGAGAATTCCTGAGGGGTTAGCCCTAGATGCTACTTTGTTTACCCTTTATATTCTTCCCTTTACACAATCAGAATTTTTAATATCATTATGCTGATAATACTTAAGTCCTTCAAGTCTTTGTAGCTCCTGATGATGATACCTGATTAGCATTTCTTCTTGGATGTCCTCCCATTGCCTTAAGCTGAATATAGAAAAGACCTGTGTGCTCTCTGAGCTTGGGTGTTTGCAAACACCCAAGCTCAGAGCACCAAGGACTCCACAGTTAAACCCTGAGCTGCATATATTCTGTTCTACTGAAGACAGAAATTGTTCTGTTTTGGCCTGCTTGTCCTTCCCATCATCTATTGTATCTTCTATTTTTCTCCAGAATTCTTGGATCACCCCAGTTTCCTTTACTCACAGCCTTGATGTTTTGATTGAAGATTAGTTGATTTGGTGCCTGTGTATTGATCTCACAGTGAGGTAACCAGTTCTCATTTGAAGAATATTCATTCAAGGGATTATTCTGAGGGATTATGACAAAGGGGACTGCATCTTAGACTATTTCAGTAGTCTCCTTGCAGATGTTCCAAATTCCTCTCTTTATACCCTGAACTTATTACAGAACAGTGTTTGAGTTGTTTTGGACCTTCCCCACTTTCCTCATGTGTCAGTACAACATAAGACTTTTCACTTGCTCCCTATTTGAGTTAAAACCTAGCTTAAAATCCTGGTGCTTATGTTTAAAGCATTCTGGTCACATATCCCTCCTAAATATCTGTCTGCTGCTATTTCTCCCCAAAATAATAATTATTATTTTTTTAAGTCTGTTTAATGGTTTGGCTCTTCAGTTGTAGAATCCTGTAATTACTGGATTAATCTGACATGTATGCATCTGTAGAAGATGATGTACAGGATTGAACTAGCATTGGATAGAAAGCAGAGTACACAGTTCTCTTTGCATATTAAGTGTTGCAGAAGAAGATGGAGGTCTGCTTAACAGCTGACTGGCATTATAAGAGTTGAAAGCAGAATAGTGGGTAGATTCAGGCTATATAGCCAGCTACTGTATCTGTGTATCTCTGTTTTTGATTTCTGGAATGTTAATAACACAAATTAAGAAGAGTAATACCTTACTATACACCTAAGCTTTGTCTTGATGTTAATTACAAAGACAAGCTCTGTATATGACTCCTGTGAACAATACAAAACAACAAAAAGAGGAATATGTTGCTTTACTTTGGTCAACTAGACATCTTTATATTAGCTTGCCTCACATTATTTTTTCTTTCCTGACCAGCATTCTTAATGGAATGCTAACATTTTCTTTGATTATATTCTATTTACTGTCAGTTCTAGTTTCCCTTGTAGTCAGATCATAATGCTATGATTGTATATGGCGTGTAAGTGTTCAGAAGTGCCTTAAAGATGTGCAGATACCAAATTAGCTACTGATCTCAACGATCTGCATTTGGAGTAAATATTCTCCTTTTGGGAATGAGAATTATGCTTTACAATCAGGAGTTGTTATGGAAGCACTATGTCATGTTAATGAAGCTCTGTGTCACTTTTACAGCATGATGTGTCATGATAAGTTATCCAAAGTGCCTGTCAGCTTTGCTCACAAGATAAGCTTTCATTTGAAGACAAGACTGAGAAAACATTTTTCCATCCATTCAGAAAAGGTTTAAAACTTAAAAGAAAAAGGCTCTTTTTGTGCATACTAGAGTTCTAATTAGTGGTGTGTTTTAAATATCAAAATGTTTTGTAGTGTAAGGTTGTAATCATTTTCTTTCAAACTATTTAGACCTATATAGCTGCATATTAAGTCAGATTTTAATATACACATTGCCTTACTGGCTACATTATCTCAGTCAGGAATAGACAGCATTTTGACCTTGTTGGTTTTGGTAGAATTCAACAGTTTGGGAATGGGATCGCTGAGATTAGAAGTTGGATGAGCTCTTCGGCATTCCATTTTCACTTGCCCAAGGATGGCTGGTGTTACGCCTGAGGCCTTTGATCTCATTGTTGATACTTTTCACAGTTGCTTCAAATTGAAAGCAAAATTCTCACAAAATCTTCATTAACAAGGGATAAGGTTACAGGAAATTCGGCAAATGAATTATTATTCAAACAGAACTAATTTATCCTCTGAAATATCTTAGGGTGGAGCCTTATTCTGTTTCCTTTAATGATGCTCCTATGAAGTAGCAAGGAGGCAGACCTCTTCAGATAAAGGAAAACCTTGCATCTGTTTATCAAACCATCTCCTGAATCTTTTTATCAGACTGTGAACTTAGCATTACAGTCATTTCTCAAATCCAGACCCTTTTCACACAAATGGAGAGTATTCATGCTAGCGATTGGGTTAATTCAATAGCATGGGTACTGTCCAGATTTGCAGAGTTCAAATTGTTTGGATTTCTAGCAACCATGGCCATTGCTGACAGTTCTGGAAGTTGAACTCCATACATCCAAAGGGTGGCATGTTTGGAAAAACCCTTAGTTTTGAGGGTGGAAGGTATTCAAGTTGAATGGGTTAAATAGAACTTGGAGGATTTTGCATTCTTGATGGATAAGGCAATTTACAAATGTCCTGAAATACCTTCTAAAAGGAACGTTACAAGGACAATTAATTTAAAATGGTTTTCCAATTCATTTTCTGAGGAACAAATATTACCAGGCAAACAGTTAGAGCATGACTGAATAATTATTTATACTGTGCTTCTAGGTTCAGAGGAACCCATTACTACCCTCAGTGTTCCTTATTTACATGCACCTGTCGCACTATTAACACCTCATTAAGGTATGCACCTGCTGTGTTTCATATTTAAGTCCACTGTACCACAACCATTAACCTGCTGTATTTCATTAGGAGGTACTCAGCACAATGGTGGCACAGAGCACAGCTCATTAATGGGTCACGTTGCCACCGAAAATTGGTTTTCTGTAGGAATCTCCTTTGGGTTCAGATTTCCTTTTATTAGCAATTGATTTTGTATTAAATATTTTCCCAGAAAAAAAGAATGTATAACTTCAACACATATAACTTTAAATTCAGCTGAAACAGCACAGTTTTCAGGCACTACAGAGTAATAATAGGAAAAATGAAGTAGGTTAAAATCAGCTAGCAAAGTCAGCTTAAATGCCACAGCTAAAGGTTCTGGATATGCTAAGAGCTTTTACCTAAATAATACAACTCCTTTGGGCCTTAGTCTATTGCTTTAAGAAATGGACACTTCAGAAAAAATCAAAGCGGACAACTGTGCAGTGTATACTTTGAGCACCAAGAAGCTGAATTTTTATGTGTACAAGGACTGCAGAAATGCAGATTCAAGTTTTCCAGGTCACAAGCTTGTTGGCTGATCATGGACCAGTCACACAAACGCAACATTGTATATAACAGCATTACTATCAGAATGCAGAATGGAAAAGAATTATGTATGCTAGGCTAACAGTTTTGGAGAATAAATATAATACATAGCTTAGTTTTGGAGGCTAAGTTTAATGAAGACTATTTATTAGAACAGAAATTGATAGCAATATCTTTGGATGGTGTTCTTTATCCAGGAAGAGAGACAGTAGAGACTATAAGAGTTCCTGGCTCTATAATGAAATACAGTCCTGTCTGTATAATGAAAACATGGATTAAATATAAGAAGAAAAAAAATGATGACCTTAGTAATTAGATTTTGATTATTTTGACAATGCTTGTTTCTGAGTAGGCATCTATATATAGCACTGTAAATCTCCATGTGGTTTAGGAGTGATTTGGGTTATAACTGAGCATATTTAGAAACTATTTGGTTGTGAAAGCTGCTACACAGTACACATCAAGGCTTCATGTACAGCAGTCCAACTCTATCCCTACTCTGCATTCCCCAACAGAAACAAGACAGCTAGCTAGCTAGGAAACCATGCGTATGAGGTTCTCCATCTAACTGCATCCTACAATCCTGCCATCTACATATTTAGTCCCCAGGTTTAAATACTGGGACTCTTTCTTGCCTTTCCACATAAATGGCCATATACCTATCTATTTCCCAGCCTTGAAGGATCTGTCAGTTGCCCAAGTTAATAAAATGGCTTTCTCTGTTGTGAAAACCAGAGATTTCCACTTCACCAGCCTCAGCCCATACGGTCAAATCATTGGCTAGGCTATATTTGAAGAAGAAATCTTTATTGCTGTCAAAGACCAGTACATCATAAAATGCAATAGTATAAAACAGGTTACATATAAAAAGAACAAATTGTAAAACTAACTGGGCATATCAGTCAACTGCACATCTGCAGATGATGTAGCAGAATTTAGTACATTTAGAATAATGAGGTCATAAATATCTGAAAGTAAAAATTGTAAGTAAAATTTATCAGAATGTCTGAAAAATTTGTTTAGATGTGGAGTTATCAACTCTGCTAGGCTATATAAAACTTTACCCTCTCATCTCTGGGGAAGTACCCTAGCTTTTATCTGATATGAACTGATCACTTCACTTTTCATCATATTGTACCAAGCCAAGTGCCAGCATTTAGCCAGTCTTGGCTCATTTTGAAAAAAAATTAAGCACTACTTGGATGATAGATCAACCGGCAATCCCAGAGTTATGGCTCAATTGACAATCGTCATCATCATCGTCATCATCATCATCATCATCCCAGGCAAGGGCATACAACCTCTATATTGTGCCAAAAAACCCTACATATCTCTGTCCATGTGGTTACCAGGAGTTTTGCTTGACTTGAGGGAGTCTTTACCTTTGTAAATTGCTCCAGACTTAAGGGCTGTAGTGAGGGCTATTTGCATAAAGCACGTGGTCATAATCCTACAAGCACGGTGAAGTAACTAATACACATCCTATTTAACAGACTGAGCTTTAGTCTGTCACCATCCATATCCCAAACACATTCTTAATCTTTCAGGTGCTATACAGGGCTCAGAGAACATTTTAATGAAATGGAAATCACATTACAAACCATAGAAAGAGTTAACATTATACAAATAATTATCTTTTTACGTAGAGTTTCAGATGAAAAGGCTAATAAACCAATGGCAAAGAGGACACTTAACATATGCAAATGTGTTCCAGTGAAAGAGTTAAAGTGCTTTATAATATAATTTTGCTTTCAGTGCCAATATAATTAGATTGTAACAAGCAAATCCCTGCAAATAACACAGTGAAAATTTGAAAATTTGATTCTGCCTGGCAAACAACCAAGTCCCTGTGTGTACGCAAACCTGACATTAATAAGCTACAAGAGATTACATGATTTAGAAAAGAAGCACTTGGTGTTACAAAATCAAATAATAGATCTCTAGGCTATAATTAGGAGAATTGGGATTCAACAATAAAGTCATAATAATGTAATTTAGCTGTAAGTAACAGAGCCATGGAGTCACATTAGGAGGTGTGATCACATCTTTCTGTGAAGCTCTCCTATGTAGACTCACTGCTGTTCTATTTAGCCAGGCTTCCAGCAACCTGTTGGCCCAACTCATGAACTCTTGCCCTGGTCTTCTTGAGGGGCAGTGCAGAAAAGCATCAGCCACACATTTTTATTTTGGCCTCATGACTTTTAGATGAAAACAATAACATAACCCATACTGAGTGCAAAGATGCCGGTGAGCATTTGTATGAACAGCACAACTGTAGGGGCCCACCTAAGAAAGAATGTGTTAAGGAAACAGACAGATCAAGTGACGCATTGGAGATCTGCTTGGCTTGTGGATGTGGAAAATCTAGTTATTCCTTTAGTCCTCTAAATCCTCTCTAAGTCTACTATGATTGAGTTTGGTGACTAACACCACAGAATAATAATTTCCATAATCTGGCTGTATCTTCTTCTTACTGCTATGCTATATGTAATGAAACAGGATCATCACATGAACAAGGAATCTTTTCAACACTTAGCCTACATTGTCATATATTGATCATTTGTAACCCCAAACTCTTCCCAATAACTCCTCTAAGCCTTTATCACATATAGATGCTGAAATCCTTGTTACCAAACTTCACATTGGTTCAATGCCCAGTGACAATATTTCACCAGTCTACCATAGCTAAAGACATTTTGTCTTCCATACTTGTGCTCTTCTGTTGACCTGAAAGGCTTGTGGTTTTTCTATCATTTTCATGTGTTGAGGTTTTGGGGGGGGGGGGGTGCGTGGGGGGGGGAATGCTGTTAAACTTTAGAAGCCTGTTTCTAATTTGAATTTATTTGGTATGTGTTAGCCAGGATTGTCTTGTTGGCTCAGATCATCTACTCATTGTAACTTAATAAAATAAATAAGTCAGCTTAGTTTTATGAGTTGTGACTTATGTAGCAGCTGGCACCTCATTATGACAAAATAGAAGCTAGACCTGCAGTAGTGGAAATGTTTGGGTATATATGCCATTTTCAATATGCCCAGTAACTTGAGACACTTGGTGTCTCCAATCTCCCCAAATAGTTCCGTCATTACCCTTGCTGTCTTGAGAAGATGAGAGGCTTAATCCAATACATCTGGAAGGCACCAAGTTGCAACACATAAGTTTCCCTGAATCAGAGGGAACATCTCCAGGGAATTATGTATTTACTCATATTGTAACGCCATACTATGCTGCTACATCTATACAGCTGTAAATGACAATGGAATTTGGTTCCAGTTAGCCTGAGGACTGAGTGCAGAAATTTGAACCTTTTTCTCTCAATTACCAGAGTCATGGCAGAACATTCCTTAGCTTAACCATGAACTGCTTTTTGCCCTTCTTCCCTGCTTCACAACAAGTACAAGTGAAGCCCTGAAATCAGGAGATCCTTTGGTAATTCAGATCAGATATTATAGATAAATTGTAAAATACACCCATTTGTGTTCTGCATTAAATTACCATGAGCTCTAGTTCATAATGAGTATTTTCTTGCTTTTTACTGTCCCACGTCTCTAATGGTAATCATTTACAATGTGAGAGAACACGAAATTCTGTGAAATTGGATTAAACAGATCTAATTGGAGGAGGTATATGAAAAGACATAAAATTAGACTTTGTTTATCTTTATTGGACGCCACGCTGAGACCTTCCAAGTCACAAATGGCAGATAGCTGCTTCTGTTCTTTGAATGTGAATGGTTGCCGGTACCCTAGCAGTAATTTGTGCCTTGACTAATTGTTTCCCCTAGTCCCCACATGATCCTAAACATTTATATCCAGGATATCAAGTGGGAGTTAAAACAATTCAGAAGTGCTAATGAAGCATCACTTGCCAGGAATACACAGTGATTCGTTGGACAGTCTCCCACTTCAGCTTCATAATGCAGAAAAATGCTTCTCTGCAAGATTTTTTCTATTTGCAATGTTGCACCTTTCCAAATCTGCTCATTGGAAAATGGTGATTGTTGGGACTTACTGTTACTGAGTGGCTCACATGTCTTTTGTTGCTTTGTACTTTGTTTATAAAACCTGGTTCAGAGATTCAGTTTTGATCTGGGAAAAGCAGTCCAACTGGCAGATGATGGAGACATTGTCAGGGACAAAAGAACCGGCTATCTTTGGTTCATGGACCTGTGGTGCTGTCTGGATTTAGAAGAAGCACATCTGTTCTTCTTTGAATTAATTATTTGAAAACCAAATTTTACATTACTTTTCCTAATTATGAGATCACATCCTGATAGTGAACACACAGGATAAATGTTTGAACCAGCCAGTTCAGAGCTCTGGTCAGAGTAGTAGTCTGAAGTATCACCCTCCTAGAAATTAAATACCACCATCGTATTGGAACATAAAATAATCCACGGGCATTATTTCTTATTTCTAGCATTCTGCCTTTATCAGAACATTGTTGCCTTCACCCTGGACTTGGGAATTGATTTCTAAATAAAAAATACATGTGCATAGAACCAATTTAAAGGGGCATGCATATTTATATATATATCGTATCAGTATGTATCTCGCTTTGCAAGATATCACCTTGCTGGCCCTGATGGCCTTACAGCTGTTCCATATATCTGTGCAATTTATTTTAGTTGCATTTTACTGTGTTATATTTAAAAACGATTTGTTTTAAAAACATAAATGTGTACTCTTTTGGCATTTCTGTAATAAACGGTTTACAGAAAGACTTAAGTAAATGAAGTTAGGTTTTTGTTTTTTGCTTGTTTAACTTTCACAAACTGTTCAGCCAAACTTTTAAAAAACAAGTGTAGAAAATGTTAGGACTAGTCATGAATGTTTGGAGAAATATTAAGTATTTTATCTTCCATTATAGTTCTGACCCAACCTTAATGTTTCAGACACTATCACTTCTAAATAATAAAACTGACAAGAGTCTCTCTCTCTCTCTCTCTCTCTCATTAAAGAATAATCAATTATAAATTATTTAGAGCAAAAAATTGGAAAGGATTCTATGAATGGATTCTTACTGTCTTAGGGAGTTGTTTTACTCTCCCTTTGAGTCTTTTGAGTTGATAAGCAAGAAAAAAAGGTAGCTTTTAATAAAACAGGGCAGCAGCAGCTGTAGAAACAAAGAGGTCATTTAAAGTAAGTGCTAGACAATCCCAAATATAAAAATCAGATGTAATGTATAGGAGAAAAACAACTGGGAAATAAAAAGAAAGGGGAACAGGACCTATTGTATATGCACATTCCTGAACAATAGTAATAAAAAGCAAATACTCTGTAAAGAGCTAATATGACTGTTCAATGGCTAGAAGAAAATACATATAAAGCTTGACAGGAAAAGGCTAACAAGGGAAAATTATCTTCATTTTGCAAACAGTGAAAATGTTAAAATTCATGTAGTGAATTTTCCATTAAGGTTACATAGAAAAAATTAAGTAGCCAAGAATCCCCCTACACTGTTGTTTCTGTTGGATACCTCATCTCCATCCATCAGATTGCTTCCTTAAGGGTGCAAAAAAGGGGAGGGTCACCTGATGTCCGGCCTTCCATCTCTGTTCTGCTATCAGTATGTACATAAAGGGTTAGACCTGGAAGAACCAAAGGTCCCTCCCTTTGGAAGGGCCCATGACAATTACCCACAGTATTGCTACCAATGGCTCTTGAAAGTTGAGAGAATGCAAATTCTTCCTTGTTGTTCATGTTTCTCTTTTTCCCTGTTTTTGCCCGTCTTTTGTTTCAATTTTGCCAGTTAACTTTTTTTTTTTAATGTTTACTAATATTTACTAAATAAACATCGAGTTGTATTTTTGCTAGTTAAACTGAGTGGTTTGTGTGCTTGCTCTGATCCGGATATAGAGATTGCCTGGGTGAATACAGAGTGCAAATTCCACTGGAAATTACCTACAGTAATTTGCCAATACAAGGGTTATGGATCCAGCCCACAGCCAGAATTAAACTCTGAGCACCTAGAGCACCCCAAATCACTCCAGTGAATTCAATTCAGTTCTAATTTATTTCCAGACACTTGGTCATACATACAGCTGAAAAGCACTCAGAGCCTACACATAATGGAAAACTCATTAGGACTTGTAACATCCTAATCAAGGGGCACTTTTTTTCACACCTAGAGAGTTAGCATAATGTTTTTGAAAAGTCCATCAGCAGTAGAAAAATCTCATGCGTGAAAATGGTAAATAATACAGCATCTAGAAACATGAAAATGGAGATGCTACTTGAAAAATAGACTTGGAGATGCCATGTCCAGAGGAAGCCCAAACCAGTATAGCTTGGATGAAAAAGGATAAGTTACTTAGACCTGAAATAATTTGAGGTTGAGTCAAAATTGTGCTTTAGGAAAGGAGATCAGGGAACAAGCTAAAGCAGGCATATACACACTCATGAATAAACAATAATATTTCATTGTTCAGAAAACTGGTAAATTGAAATTATCAGAGAATGGAAAGTTTAATGGAATACGTGTCAGAGTATCTCTCTATTCAAAACACACTAAAACAAAATGATGTGAACCTTTCTGATGATTTAATCAAGGAATTGTGATTAAGTTTGTTACCACAAAACTATAAATACATATTTCAATAAATCAATGATCATATTTGCCTTGAGAATGTAATTACCAACTCTGAAGCATACCAGCGTGATTTGAATGATGCAATGGGAGGGAATTCTATAAACAAGAAAAAAGGGAGATATGTGATCTGCAATAGAAATGGCCATATTAAAAGAGAATGTAGACTTTACAGAGCTAAGATCCATGCAACAGAGAGAGATAATGAAATTGAATGTCCTAAAGGGAAAGTCAAGAATACAAACAAACAAACAAACAAACAAACTTAAAAAATCCTGAGATTGCAGACAGAGAAACAGTATTTATGCTGACAAATAAATGCTTACTTGAAATTGGACATGATACTGAATTTGAAAAGAAAAATAGATTTTTGCTATATAGTGGTGTATCAAGTCCATGTATCTGCAACAAAGATGTGGTTATAAGCCTTGATGCATCTTATCAAGAAAAAGTTAATTTACCAAATGGAAAGTTGATAGATGTATGTGGAAACAGCAGGATTAAACTGAAATGCCTGATGAATCATAATGAAAGCAGGAATATTTCAAGAAGCATATTACGTACCTGAGCTGGATGAACATTACGTAAGTCTGTGTTGCCTTGCAGTTGTAAAAGTCTGCTTAATAATGGACTCTGCACTGTTAAAAAGAACTATGATGTAATGTTAATGGAAACACAAAGTAGCTAAATTGCTGGAATTTATGCAATTTATGCAACCTAAAGTGAATCCTACAAAAATGGCCTAGACGATTTGGTCACAAAGATGAGTCTGTCCTTAAGAGAATAAAGAATAACAACTTAGCAATTGGACTGAATGTTTGTCCTTGCAAGAAACAAAGGCACTCAACGGGTGGCCATTGTTTAAAGGCAAAAGGAGAAAGATTTTTCTCAGGCTTGAATTCAGTCAGCCACTGGAACTTATTTTTTCAGACATTTGTACTCCCATGCTAATCAAAATGATGGGTGGGAAAAACAACTTTGTAACCTTCATAAACTGTCGCTCTATCTCTGAACCAATAAGAGTGAAGTGTTTGAGCAATTTAAACTATACTATGTTCTGTGTAAACACGTTCTACGGAAAAATAGAGAGATTAAAGAGAATATACTGGTGTAGGTTTTCACGGCTGGTGTCTGTTCAGCAGCACTGAGCTTCAGGGTTTAGTGATCATGGTCTAGACAGCAGATTTCCTGATGTTTTGGTGGTGTTGGTTCCTGATTGGGAGGAATGACCAGTCAGGATGGGGCATAAATGAGGGACCAATCAGGAACCAGACGTCACCAACCAGCTCGGCTCCACCAATCAAAAACCAGCTCAGCTAAAGACGAATCAGAAGACAGGCCACCTAGCTATAAAGACTGGGTCCCAGTCAGTCCCTGCTCAGCTGTTTGTAGTCTGTGTAGCAGCTCATCTTTCATCTGACCTACGACCATTCTAACAGCTACCAAAAATCAAACAAGCTATATGGTGTAACTGGGTTTTCAAAACAAAGCATAATGTTCATAAAAACATGCCATATTATAAAGCTAGGTTAGAGCAAAGGGATGTACATAAAACAGTGGCAAGGATTATAACAAAGTTTTTGCACCAGTAATTCAAGATGCAAGCTTCAGAATTCTATTAAGTGTAGCAGCATTTAGAAAATTCCACATGGAACCCTTAGATATTAAATAGCCTTTCTGCATGATGATCTAAAAGAGGAGATTTATCTTTTACCAGGTTTTGAAGAGCCAGGGAAAGAAAAGCTGGCATATAAATTGCAAAAATCTATATATGGGCTAAAGCAAGCAGCCAAAACATGGTCTGGTAAACTAAATCAAATGTTGCAAAACATGTTTTTGAACAAGGAAATGCTGATCCATGCAGATAAAAGAGATAGCTTGGAGATAGTGAACAATTTAAATAAAGAAGTGGAAGTAAATCTCTGGAGATATTAGCCACTATCTTGCAATTGAAATATAAAAAGAACAAAAGCGGAGGGTACTTGCTCAGTCAAAACCAAAAGATAAGTTTCTAGGTCTCATTGACCCAGAGGAGTCAAGTACATCCATGGAAATGGGATACCTAAGCAAAGGAGGAAACCAAGGCAAATTGGCAAGTAATAATCAGTACAGACAGCTGTGGAAAAGCTACTATACATTACAGCTGTGAGTAGACCCGACACAGACAATGCAGTTTGACCTCTAAGTAAAAAAATCAGTGAACCAACACAAGAGGACTGGACAGCAGTAAAAAGATCAGGCAGATGCTTAAAAGAAACTATGGACTATTGCCTGTAACTAACAATCCAAAATGTACAGATTTAGAATGTGCTGAAGATAAATCTGATAGGAAACTAACTACAGGATAGATATTTTTTTATGGGGATACATCTATCACTTGGTGCAGCAAGCAATGTAGCACAGTAGTCCAGAGGCCGAATACTGCATCATGGAACAAGCCTTGCAAGGTTTATTCAGAATAAAGGGACCAATCCTCACCACATTATTGCAAAACGACTTGGGCTATGTAAAAAACCCACAGACACAGAGCACTCCAACCCAATATGAAACACACAGATTTAAGAAAAGGGGCAGGTAAAACTGTTGATGTGGTGATCGATGCACTTCCCAAACCACTGGTGAGGGACCAGGCTGAAGAAAAGCAGTGGGACTTGGTCCATGAAGCAATGCATTTTGGTACGTCCCATTACGGTGCACAATTCAGGCTCAGGAAGCTGATGAAAATGGGCATGTTGGATATATCATCCCTGTCTGCCAAACCGTTTTCTTTATAGTGCAAAA
The DNA here is from genome assembly GCF_059951505.1 of Python bivittatus. Lineage (NCBI taxonomy): Eukaryota > Metazoa > Chordata > Lepidosauria > Squamata > Pythonidae > Python > Python bivittatus. Next base: position 57,488,476 of record NW_028277075.1, read on the forward strand.
CCGAGGAGGGATCACCTAGTGTCCTTCTTTCCACCTCTGTTCTACTGCCATTGATTAAAGTTGGAGCAACAAAGGCCGCTCCTTTTAGCACTGACTGATTACGGTAGCTCTGGAAAGTTGTATGCCTTGTGAGAGATGTAGAAGATACATAGATAAGGGACAATGAGAAGACACAATCTTGCTTTTTCCTAAGTCCAGTGAAAGCAGCTGTGTTGCTCCTTGCTAATACTTTTGCTTTGGCATAGGTGTTGCTCTGAATTTTTTTTTGGGGGGGGGAAAACTACTTGAACTTTTCAGCAACATAAATTGTATTTACATTTATAGTATTAACATTACAATGATACAAGAACACGGACAGAGTGCACACACAGACCAAAGCTCAACAAACCAGCTCAGGACAACATAGCCCTTGCATTTTAAAATTCATCTTGAAGCGCAGTATTAACGGGATGCCAAAGCAATGTAGTCAGAAGGATCTCGAAGATAAAGGTAAAGAACCACCACAAAAAATTAGGCATAGGGTTTTTTTTTAATTTCCCACTACTTTGCTAAATTTTAGCAGCATGATTGCTAAAAATCATTAAAGCAGTTCATGTGATTTTAAGGTGAAATCCTTAAAATTATATGGCAGTTCTATTGAATACCCTAAAACTAAGAAAAGTTCCAAGTCTTGCTCCATAAAAATTAAGAACTCCCAACTGCCCTGCACACTTAGCACCTGCTCCCCAAAAGCTGCTAAGTGCATTTTTCAGACATTAAAATATTACCTACCTTGCTTTTTAGTTTAGGTTATTTCAGTTACATGAAAAAACAGATTTCTGTTGGTGCCAGACTTAGAACATGAATTGATAGGTTCTAGCCATTGGAGCATATTGTCTTTTTGTCCTTTGAGAATCATTATGTCTCCCCTTATCACCACAAGTTTCTCTGAGGATCTGTCTTTATTTAAGGCTTTTCATTCTGTTTCTGCCCCTCTTATGGAGAGAACAATTTTGTCTGGCTACAGGCTTGGCTCATGTTGGGTTATGACAAACTTTCCAAACTTTATATGAAGACACAGGGTATAAAGAAAGTTTACTTGATCCTTAAGATCCCTGCGGATCTCATTGTTTGCGTTACACCATTCCTTGTTTCAGTTTTAGTATTGCATGATGTAGGATCTTAGTCACTGTGATTTGTAAACCATGTTTGATGCCCTGCTGTCTGCCTTGGAAGTAAGTAAGAGCTGTTGAATTTTTTGGGTCGGCACAAGACCTTATTTTGGCAATGGGCCAATTCTGAATTTTTGTCCTCACATAATAATAGGACCCCATCTTTACTGGATTTGTAAAACTATAAATATATATATTTTTAAAAGTCCATATTTTACTGTTCTGAATCATTAACCATTGATTTTGATCATTTGATGAATTTGTACGGGCAGTGTATCTGCAAGTTGGTTAGAAAAAATCACGAATAATGTAAGATGAGTGAAAACTTCTGTAAGTTGCTACGCAATATATGTGCTACCTTTTAAATTCAGTGGATTAACAATTATTTGTATATATATGCAGGGGTACCAATATATGGATACACACTAATGCACATGTGGCTGTTGTTCAAATAAAGTACTGTAAACAGACTTTAAAACAATTGTCCGTGAGCCTTGGCTATCTGGTAAGATCCTAGGTTCTACGTTGGAAAAAAACTTTCAAAGAGCAGATTGAGCCAACAGTTGAATACTTGATTTTAATGTACACTGAAGCATACATTAGACAAATGCCTCTGAAATGGAGTTTGCCAAATAGGTCCTTTTGTAGTTGCTTCCATAATTCAACACCACCAAACATATGGTTGTATGAACTGACTCTTTTCCCTCCCAGCAAGTTCAGTTGCTTCTCTTCCAAAAGCAGAATTGCATGCATTTGCTGCTCCAGAAGCAAAACTGCACAATCAGCCAAACATGTAACACTTTCCATTAGATCGTGTTTGCGAAATATGCATATCCTGCAGAACAAAACTTGAACATTGTACAAAAAGTGAAGTGCTGAAGGGAGCCTGAGGGCAGCTGTAATGTGCATGCCAGCAAGTTACATGGTATTACATAACTCTCTTCCACTAGGCCAAAAAAGGCTGTGATGCATGATAAAGCTACTGTTGTGACACTGGGAAATATTCATTCTCTTGTACTTCCTCCTGCTGTAGCCCATGAATATTTTAGCATGGATTTAATAGTGGAAAGGAAAGTACCATACATACCCTTTTAAAATACATACATGCATACATATGTATGGTGCCAGCCTAAACTTTACAAACAATCTCTCATGTCGTTTATACCATCCTGTTATATGTGTAGGGAAGACATGGACTAATTTCAAACAGGAGTTGTGCTAGGGCACAAGATTGCCCAGGGACTATGAGCATTGATCTAAATGTCAAAGATGCATATCAGAAACTTTTTGCAACTTTTGAACATGTTCAAAAGTATTTACTAGCTTCCCTTTCTTGGGTCCAGTATTAATATATCCCAGTAAAACTTGATTTTAAAAATCAATTATAACAATAAAAAGGGAAGAATTAAGAAATCCTTTAAAGGTAAGTAGGGAGGAGAAAAAGCAGAGACAATCTACTGTGTCACAAGGAAAACAAATTATGATGCCTTCTTGCTGAAACTAAGTAGGGATGAGTTTGGTGAATCTGTGGATGGGACACCGCTGTGGATTCCATGTATGAAATCTTGAGTTCCATATAGGAAGGAAGACAATTACAGCAATTAAATAATGAATAGAACCAAGTTGTTTTGTAATAAAGAGAGTTGACAGACTCTGGAATGGTTCTATTACATTTTCACCAAGTATCTCAAGTAATTTCTGGGCATGCAAAGTCAAGCTTTCTTGGACAAGGCAATAGTCAGTAATATTTGACCTTTACTCAGCTATCCGGTGGTTTCTAGGTGAGGATCCATGAATGTCCTGGGTGAACCCAAATCCATACTATAAACATCACCCGCCCTCTTCAGTGTTCCCCAGCCAACACATTGAAATGCAGTTATCCTTGCACTCCAAACTTCACAGTATGCAAGATGTGTTCTTCTTTAGTGTAGCCTAAATATATGTTTAAGAGCATGTCAGGTTTGGTTTTACCAGATTGGCAACTCTCAGTGATTCAGTATCTTTTTTTCTAAAAGGGAAGTAAGAAAAATGATGACCCCCCCCCCAACCTGATTTGAAAGTATTAGTTCAACAATGTATGAAGCAGGCCTATTTTGTACTGTTCTTACCCAAGTCAGAGAAGAAATGAAGATTGTTAGGCTGTGTTGACAATAAGAGGTAGTATTTTAGCTCCTAGATTTTTGTTCCTTTACTGCCCACTAGATCCTCTGCACTCTTTCTCTAAGCCAGTGTTTTTCAACCTTGGCAACTTTAAAATGTGTGGACTTGAACTCCCAGAATTCCCCAGCAGAATTCTGGGAGTTGAAGTCCACACAACTTAAAGTTACCAAGGTTGAGAAACACTGCTCTAAGCCAACTGCTTTGGGAGGCATAAAAATACTGTTTGCTACCTGACATTTTGTGGGGAAAGGAATATTGCAGCTCTGAAGATCACCTACTTTTAAAGTGGAATAGACTATTCTTGGCCATTCAAATAATATTTTTAGAGTAACGTGGCAAAATGCAGAGAGTCAGGAACTCCGTACCTCATGATGTACACATGGAGTGTATGGATGTGTTTTGAGGACCATTTAGAATCCTTCCAGGACTGTTTAGGAGTTACTTTCAGCAATATTGCTAACTTAATTATGTACATAAGTGGAGATGGTTGGATTATAAGAGTACATTTTTTACTCAGTTTCCAGGTGATATAAGCTACTGGGCTATTCTCAGAGAAAGGGAAGAAACCTATGAAGTCCACAAATCAGTCGAGGGAATCTCATAATCCTTGGATTAGAAAGAATGCTTCAGCTGGTAGCTGCAATGAACTTTATTCACTCTGAGATGTTAGCTCTCTGTGTTCATTAAGGATATCTAACACTAGGTGGAATTTCTGTATTGGCTACTTTCTAAACAACATCTCTGATAGAAAAGGTTTTTTTCTACCTCCTTCCGAATCATTTTTTTAAATAAAGATGGAAAGGATTTAAATTGTGTGGGTACCATGCATGCACTCTACTACCAAATATAAGTCCCTGATGACCATAGAAACCTTGCATAGTGACATCCATAAGATTTTTTGGTGGATTATAATGTCATTCTCTGTGGATTATATCCATTAGATTTCATTTCATATCAAAGTGTACAAGGAAGCTCTTAATAGCGTGGTCCAGAAATCTCATGCTGCTTTATGTCAAATTTCTTAAATGTTTTTTTTAATTGATTTTTGGCTTCTGTAGCTCTTTCAAATTTAAAAAGGGAAAATAATGTATTTATCTACATGCTGAATTTTATCTGTCAAACAGAAAAGCTTTGAAAAGTTAGCTGCTGTCAATGGTTTTCTCCATTCCTTATTGTATTGAATAGTAACCATAGTGCTTAGAACATGATATCCTGCCACATGACTGAGTGAGCTAGACAGCAAAAGTAATTTTATGTATCAAATATTTAAATGGAATTTGTGATTATCCACTGGAGCAGTGTTTTTGCATAGAATAAGTCTTTTCTTTTTAGGGAATTCAGTGTGATAAATAAATGAATAAAGACTTGAAGTCTTGAATATTGCTGCAAAGAAAGCACTTCTGCTCTGAAACCGTAACATAAACTTAGAAATCACAATATCCTCTATAGGCCCAATGTTCTGGATTTTAAAACAAAAATAAGTAAAGACTCCAGAGCATTTTTCATCCAAGACATAAAATTCATTTTATGCAATAATGCCTGAGATGACAAACTGATTTGGTAGAAATTAGTAATATTGTACATTATCTTTTTTCATAGGATGTCAGCCATAGCAGCTGACTTTTAAGCAATAGTGGACATTAAAGTACAGGTAGTCCTCAACTTAGACCACAATAGGGACTGGAAAATTCATCATTAAGTGGTACAGTTATTAAGCAAGGCATCACATGACTGCACCTGATTTTGAGACATTTGTTGTGGTGGTCGTTAAGCGAATCATGCAATGGTTAAGTGAATCACGTGGTTCCCCACTGAGTTTGCTTGTCAGAAGCTGGCTGGGAAGGTTGCAAATGGCGATCATGTGACCCCAGGATGCTGCAACTATCGTAAATGCATGCCGATTGCCAACACCTGAATTTTGATCACATGAGCATGGGGACGCTGCAGCAGAGAACCGGTTGTAAGTCACTTTTTTCAGCACCATTGTAACTTTGAGGACTACCTGTATTGTTTGGATTAAATTCATGACAACTGTTGTTTGAGTAAAGAAATCAAAGAATAATATTTTATGTATTGAAAAAAGAATAAATCAAAATAACATTTATGTACCTATACATTGCAGTTGAGTGTATCAAAAATGTACCATTGCAAAATTGCAAATTTTGTTATTTGTTAGATTTATATATGTCCGTTAGATTTATATCCTGTTGATGAATATTATGTAACCATACATTCAATATCTCCCCCAGAGTCAGATAAAAAACAATGATGATTATCAGAGGCAGCAACTGGAATAGCCCACAGTTAACTCTAGCACCGAATTCCTATACAACATTTGTGCACTCACCCATGCTTACTGTTCAAATACAGCTATTGTATGTACAACAAAAATACAAACATTGTTCATTACTCCATTTTTGGATGAAAATCAACTTCCTTGCTTTGCTGAAAGTTAATAAATACCTGGCCCATGCTGAAGAATGTAAACACAAACCACAAGCTTCTGTTTATTCCTTCCATTTGACAGCACAGATGCAGGACTATAAACATAGAAACTCTGCAATAATTACACATTCTGTCTTTCAAGCATGCAACAGTGTGGACCCCTGTCTCTTTTAGGCAAGACAAACAGGAGAAAAACAGATCCACAGAGACAGGAAAGTCTCATTTTTCTGCCTGAGAAGGGTAGCAGTTGTCCCCTCCCCTTCATCATTATGTGATCTTTGGCCAGTCTTTACTCCCAGCCTAATATTTTTCTGAGATTGCTGTAACAATAAAAATGGTGATTTACAAGTATGGATTTTTTTCATGGGATAATTATTTCCAATATTAAATAAACCTACAATTTTTATAGATATCCATAGACACATTGCAGCCTTACAAAAAGTATGAGATTATTCCAATGATATTTCTGATAGTAAATAAATAAATAAATATCAAATATGGGTAGAAACATTTGTAATGATGTAATAAGACATAATGTATCATTAGCATATAATAGCAAGTTGGGTTCAGCTGCAGCCATTTTTATGCCTAGAAATGCTTTGATTGCTTGATAAGAAAAGCCAGTGATTCTAATATAATATTAAATACAAGTTGATGAAAAAGACAGCCTTGAATTCTATGAGACATTTTAATAGGTAAGAAAATAAATCTATCTATAACAATTCTGGCTGAAGAGTAACACATTTTCATCAAATTAATGAAAACAAAATCCATATTTGGTCAAAACTTGCTGCAAAAATTTGAACTGCACAATATCAATGGTCTTTTCCACATCTAAGAAGGTCAACACCACTGATTCCAATTTTTCTGACTATATATGTAAAATGTCAATTAGTAATTTAATATTATCTGAGGATTGTTGCCTTTGATGAAACTAGATGTGCAGGATAAACAAAGATAGTATCTATAATTAATGTGCCTGGGTAGCTGTGAATATTTTGGCATTACAAGGAAAGGAATCTGATGATGGCTTGGAGAATCAGCAGAATCTTTGCCATCCTTCAAAACCACCGTTTTATAAACCTCATTAAAGGAAGTCTGGGAAAACTTTATTCTAAAAAACATAATTATAAACCTCCAGCGCTATAGGAGCAAAAAGTCAATATATCTTTTATCAATCAATAGGATAACCATCAGAACAGTGAGGGTTTCCTGTTTTCATAGCTTTTAATATTGTCCACTATAAAGGTGTAATCCTATAAAGAGCTTGATCATGTGTAATCTTTGAAATAATTTTTTTTTTAAACTTAATTTTTTTCTTAGTAACCGTCAAAAGGCCAATAATTTACCAGGTCTTTCTCTCCTTACTCCCATACATCTTTGCTTATGCAGTTTAAGAAATAGTATACAGTATATCAAGCAAATAAAGGGCATTAAATTCCAATTTAGCAGATATAAAAGCTTTATATTGTTCCAGTATAGGTTTTCTTGCCTATTTACTCAAAATATATTTATCTTAATTTTAAATTTTTTCTTGTATAGATGTTTGATTCTTTTTCCATGACCACAAGTATATGTCATAAAAGCATCTCAATCAACCATTATGTTCACAGGTATCTGTATTAAAAAAAAATCTTCAAAGTTTTGTTTCTTTTGTATTGTCGAAGGCTTTCGCGGCCGGCATACGAAGGCTGGTGTGGGTCTTCCCGGTATAGCCTGGTATAGTGGCTCTGAAAACACAGAGATACTGGACAACACCAACAGCCACTATACCAGGCTATACCGGGAAGCCATTGAGATTCACAAACACCAGCATAGCTTCAATAAAAAAGAGGAGAGTCTAAAAATCAACCAAACCTGGCTACCAATCCTGAAAAATACAGCTTGCAAAAGGTCAATGAACTCAGTTCAACCGCCAGGACATGTGAACAGTTCACACAATGAACATGCTAATCACCCCCAGCAGCCACTCGTTAACAACTCAATAGAAGAAAAAACCCTGCCTAACCCCCAGGAAGATACACACATATTCTGACACCAAACCAAGCAGCCACTCGTTAACCCAAACCCCCCACCCCCCTAACCCCCCCAATCCCCCCCCTTCAGATCTCTATAAATACCCACAAAAGGGTCACATCATCCTGGGCACAGAGAGAACTGCTCCTGTCTGTGCTCCTGCACCCTGAAGATGCCGGTCACAGATGCTGGCAAAACGTTAGGAAACAAAACTTCCAGAACATGGCCACACAGCCCGGAAGACCCACACCAGCCTTTTGTTTCCTTTGTTTTACAAAATGTAACTTTTTCAGTAATTAGGACTTTAAGTAGCATCTGGAAAAAATAGAATGACTTTCTGTTACAGCAACTGATAATGTTCTTGGAGTATTAACAGATGTTGCAATAGGATCTATATTACGTTATCTATCTTGTACTCTAACGTTCAAGATACTAAGAAATAATCAATACAAATACAAATGACCTCACTGATTAAGTGAAGGTCAAGATAGTAAGAAGTAATCAGTCTGATGTGGAATTGAAAAAAGTATATTCTTACCATGAAAGATATAAAAGTCACCATATGTCTATTAAATTATGAGCATGTCGCATTTTTTACAGATAAGTTAAGCATAGCTAGAAAAATCAGCAAAGGTTCTAAAACTTGATTAAAATATCCATCAATAAGTATATAATTTACAGCTAAATTAAAATGTATTCAAAACATTTATGTAAAACACCTGGATGGTCCTTAGTAGGGCCATAGTAATAAATAAATGCAATATGGTTATTGAAGCATTTAATCACCATTTTTTTTAAAAGTTGTTCTTGGTCACTAATTTATTGTTCCACTACAAATTTTGAACACTTGTTAATCAAAGTCATTACACCCCTAGAAGATTTTTAATTCCTATTAATATATATTTGACCAGCCATTTCTAGAATAAAGCTTTTTCAATTGTTGTGTGAGCAATGATCTCTTCTGTAGACAAATGGTTGCTCTGAATTTTCCTCTATGACTAGCATTACTCCAAAACATTAGCCAAGGTTGTTAGTTCATTAATTAAACAAAATTGTTTCTTAAAACAGAGTAGAACCTGAATTATTTTGCTTTGTATCTTAGGCTGCATAGCACCATCATCCCCTTCCTCCCACTCATAAAGAAAAAATTTTTTAAAAACCTGTGAGATTGCCAAATCCCATTTTTTTTCCTAAGACACTTGACATTACTGAAAATGGTCTGTCCTACATTCATAGTCTCATCTTAGCCTTCTGTTCTTCATTCATTGTCTAAATTTTGCATCATCGCCAATGAAATCAGTCATGTTTTGAGATTTATATTTATTTCTTTGCTACATGTATGCATAAACAGACTTACACTTAAACCACATATTTGAAACAAAAGGATGAATTCACCACTTACTATTCTGATGCACACTTAAACCACATATTTGAAACAAAAGGATGAATGCTAAGGAGATACTCACCACTTACTATTCTGATGCATTCTTGGATCTCCGTATGACCTAATAACTTTTTCTTTACCCACTTATATGTTCATATCCCCACTTATATATTCATATAATTCAACAGATTTTTTCCCTTTCTGGATCACATTGCTTCAAAATGTGGCTAAATTTCCCCCAAATTTATTCTGTTCTTCCAGTAACAGTATTCACTGCAGTGTAATATGCAGTTGTCCCCAACCTGTGGATTTCTATTTCATATGCACCCACAACTGCTAATGTAAAATGTACTTATCCAAACATTTATTTCATACTCATCCATATTTTTCTAGGATGTGGCTATTTTATAAAATGTAAAGAGTCATAGTGAGCAACTTTGAGTGATATGTTTTGGAACTTTTTTGCAAGACATCTAAAACAAATAGGTCTTTGATAAAAGCCATTCTTTTTTTCTCTCTAAAATAGGAATTCCAATTTAGTGCTTGCAAGAACAGCTATACTCTGGATTGCCAGAATATTGCAATCCGTGTAAGAAGACACATTCTTCATGCATAGTTGGAGGCATTCTTAATTCTTTCTCTGAATAGGATTTTATAGGAGGTATGCCTTTCAGTAAACATGTTGACCTCTCTGGACACTTCATCAGAAAACTCAAAGTAGATACCCAGAGGAAGATCAATTCTGGTGGACATATGGAGCAGAAGGTGGCTGAATAGGAATTAATTTTAAAAACTGACTGTTAGTCATTGGCTAACTAAGGAGAGTTTTCTTTTGCATTGTTAATATCTAAGGTATGCTTCAGTATCACAAAATATAGCTCATGGAATAATTAAACATCTTCTGAAAGTATGAGGAATCCAGTTCAGAACTTTTTTTCCCAGTTGCAACCTAAGCTTTTATTTTGGGAGCTAATGAATTCTATAAAGGTTTGAGTTCTTGCAATAGTATTTGCTAGTTTTAAAGATGCGAGTAGCATGGATAGATGAGAAATTTGGCACATCAGAGCTTTCCAATTACTATGCCTATAATATATTGGAGTATTCAAAATATGCATTTATGCTGAAATCCTCACTTGACAGTATATTGTGATAAGGTTCATGACTCAGATGGTACAGAAATGTATAAACAGAGAAAATATGCCTCCAAAGATGTATGTTAAAGAAAGGTGCATACAAAAATGCATTTTTCTATGGAAACTTGTTTGCAGAAAGTGCACATACAAGAAATAATGCATACAAAAATGCATATATTGGCAAAAATGTACACAAAGATTCATACGAATACTTGTACGAATACTGCCAAATTCATAAATAGGCTGAACTGAACTTGTAATGGAGAAATTCAGCTCTTCAGCAAAAATTAGTCTGACAGAATTATACTTCTATTCACTTTTTCTCCTCTGCTCTTACCCATGTTTTCTTTTGTTTACCCATTAATCTGAACTCTTTTTAAAATCAATAATTATATATTTGAAGGAGCTGGCTGGTTTAGGTAGGTGCCTACGGAGAAAAAAAAATACTTTGTGTGAGTATAGAAACAGAATTGTATGATTATATAAGCAGAATTATGTAAGCACAATTGCCACCAGTAGGTTGCAGCTAACACACACACACACACACACACACACACACACTCCTAACAATAGATCAGTGGTTTGCAATAAGTAGACTGGGAGCCAGTAGATGATTTGCAATGTAAGGAAAGATTTTCTGACTTTCAACTGTTAGTTACAATACTGAAAATAATCCCTTCCCCCATTTTATTAGAAATGGGAACCAGGCAAATTTGATAAAGAAATAGAAAACTAATTCTCAGGTTGGATGTTTGCTTATTGAGTGATCGATAAGATTTCTTTCCTGTATTACCTACAGGAGCTCAAGGCACACAGTAATTCCTCCTCTGATTTTCACGGCCAGAGCAGTTTATCCTGTAAGGCAGTCAGGCTGAGGATGATGATTGGCTCAAAGTTGTTGTTGTTTAGTCGTTAAGTCGTGTCCGACTCTTCGTGACCCCATGAACCATATTGCGCCAGGCCTTCCTGTCCTTCACTGCCTCCCTGAGTTTGCTCAGTTTCATGCTCATTGCTTCAGTGATGCTATCTAACCATCTCATCCTCTGCCGTCCTCTTCTCCTTTTGCCTTCAATCTTTCCCAGCATCAGGGTCTTCTCCAAAGAGATCTCTCTTCGCATTAGGTGACCAAAGTATCTGAGCTTGAGCTTCATTATCGATCCTTCCAATGAGCAATCAGGGTTGATTTCCTTTAAGATTCACTGGTTTGACCTCCTAGCAGTCCAGGGGACTCTCAAGAGTCTTCTCCAGCACCATAGTTCAAAGGCATCAATTCTTTGGCGCTCAGCCTTCTTTATGGTCCAGCTCTCACAGCCATACATTACTACTGGAAAAACCATAGCTTTGACTATGCGGATCTTTGTCGGCAAGGTGACGTCTCTGCTTTTTAATCTGCTATCTAGGCTTGCCATAGCTTTCCTCCCAAGGAGCAAGCGTCTTTTAATTTCATGGCTGCAGTCTCCATCTGCGGTGATCTTGGAGCCCAAATAAATGAAGTCTGTTACTGCTTCCATTTCTACCCCTTCTATTTGCCAGGAATTGATGGGTCCAGATGCCATGATCTTAGTTTTTTTAATGTTGAGTTTCAAGCCAGCTTTTGCACTCTCTTCTTTCACCCTCATCAAGAGGCTCTTTAGTTCTTCTTCACTTTCTGCCATTAGGGTGGTATCGTCCGCATATCTGAGGTTGTTGATGATTCTCCCTGCAATCTTAATTCTGGCTTGTGATTCTTCCAGCCTGGCATTTCTCATGATGTACTCTGCATATAGGTTAAATAAGCAGGGTGACAGTATACAGCCTTGTCGTACACCTTTCCCTATTTTGAACCAATCGGTTGTTCCATGACCGGTTCTAACTGTTGCTTCTTGGCCCGCATACAGATTTCTCAGGAGACAGGTAAGGTGGTCTGGTACTCCCATCTCTTTAAGAATTTGCCACAGTTTGTTGTGATCCACACAATCGAAGGCTTTTGCATAGTCAATGAAGCAGAAGTAGATATTTTTCTGGAACTCTCGTGCTTTCTCCATGATCCAGCGAATGTTGGCGATTTGATCTCTAGTTCCTCTGCCTCTTCGAAACCCAGCTTGTACATCCGGTAGTTCTCGGTTCATGTATTGCTGAAGCCTAGCTTGTAGGATTTTGAGCATAACCTTGCTAGCACGTGAAATGAGTGCAATTGTGCGATAGTTTGAGCATTCTTTGGCATTGCCCTTCTTTGGAATTGGAACATAAACTGACCTTTTCCAATCCCGTGGCCACTGTTGCGTTTTCCAAACTTGTTGGCATATTGAGTGCAGCACTTTAACAGCATCATCTTTTAGTATTTTAAATAACTCAGCTGGAATACTGTCATCTCCACTAGCTTTGTTGTTAGCAATGCTTCCTAAGGCCCACTTGACTTCACTCTCTAGGATGTCTGGCTCAAGGTCAGTGACCACACCAGTATGGACATCGGGGACATTAAGATCTTTCTTGTATAGTTCTTCTGTGTATTCTTGCCACCTCTTCTTAATCTCTTCTGCTTCTGTTAGGTCCCTGCCTTTTTTGTCCTTTATCATGCCCATCTTTGCACTAAACGTTCCTTTCATATCTCCAATTTTCTTGTAGAGATCTCTAGTCTTTCCCATTCTATTGTTTTCCTCAATTTCTTTGCATTGTTCATTTAAGAAGGCCTTCTTATCTCTCCTTGCTATTCTATGGAAATCTGCATTCAGTTGCTTATATCTTTCCCTTTCACCCTTGCTTTTCGCATTCCTTCTTTCCACAGCTATTTGTAAAGCCTCATCAGACAGCCATTTTGCTTTCTTGCATTTCTTTTTCTTTGGGATGGTTTTAGTTGCTGCCTCCTGTACAATGTTACGAATCTCCGTCCATAGTTCTTCAGGCATTCTGTCTACCATATCTAATCCTCTAAATCTATTCATCACCTTCACTGTGTACTCACAAGGAATATAATCTAAGTCATACCTGAGTGGTCTAGTGGTTTTCCCTACATTCTTCAATTTAAGCCTAAATTTTGCAGTAAGAAGCTCATGATCTGAGCCACAGTCAGCTCCTGGTCTTGTTTTTGCTGTCTGTATAGAGCTTCTCCATCTTTGGCTGCAAAGTATATAATCAATCTGGTTTCAGTATTGACCATCTGGTGATGTCCATGTGTAGAGTCGTCTCTTGTGTTGTTGGAAAAGAGTGTTTGCTATGACTAGCTTGTTCTCTTGACAGAACTCTATTAGCCTTTGCCCTGCTTCATTTTGTACTCCAAGGCCAAACTTGCCTGTTATTCCGATTACTCCTTGACTTCCTACTTTAGCATTCCAATCCCCTATGATGAAAAGGACATCTTTTTTTGGTGCTAGTTCTAGAAGGTGTTGTAGGTCTTCATAGAAGCGGTCAACGTCAGCTTCTTCAGCATCAGTGGTTGGGGCATAGACTTGGATGACTGTGATATTGAATGGTTTGCCTTGGATACGCACTGAGATCATTCTGTCGTTTTTGAGGTTGTACCCCATTACTGCCTTTCCCACTCTCTTATTGACTATGAGTGCAACTCCATTTCTTCTAAGGGTTTCTTGCCCACAGTAGTAGATATAATGGTCACCCGAATTAAATTCACCCATTCCCGTCCATTTCAGTTTGCTGATTCCCAAGATGTCGACGTTCAATCTTGTCATCTCATGTTTGACCACATCCAGCTTGCCTTGGTTCATAGATCTTACATTCCAGGTACCTATACAATATTGTTCTTTACAGCATCGGACCTTCTTTTCGCTTCCAGATACATCCACAGCTGAACGTCCTTTCGGCTTTGGCCCAGCCGCTTCACTCTTTCTGGAGCTACTTGGAATTGCCCTCCGCTCTTCCCCAGTAGCATATTGGACACCTTCCGACCTGAGGGGCTCATCTTCCGGCGTCATATCTTTTAGCCTTTTAACATTGTCCATGGGGTTTTCTTGGCAAGGATACTGGAGTGGGTTGCCATTTCCTTCTCCAGTGGACCACATTTTGTCAGAACTCTCTGTCATGACCTGTCCATCTTGGGTGGCCCTGCACAGTATAGCTCATGGCTTCACTGAGTTACGCAAGCCCCTTCGCCACGACAAGGCAGTGATCCATGAAGGGGTGGCTCAAAGTAACCCATAATATCTCTCAGTCCTTCCAAGCCACCCATCTTGCATCTGGCTTTAACTGGTGGACTTTGAGTCTAACAATAAGTGAAGTATGCCCCTTTTATTACAATCAGCTCTGTTTGTGATAGAGAGCTAGAGCACTAGAACTAGAACTAGAACTGGAGATGAGAGAGTTAGTGACAGAACTAGAGATGAAAGAGATAGAGGTGTATTTAAAGATAGAGACAGAAACCTCAGAAGCAAAGCTGGTACTAAGGAACAATATTTCGATTACCACTGGTTCTCTGGAATGGTATGTACCACCAAGAATATATGGTAGGATGTGCATAGTTGTATATATTGGGAATAAGAATGTTGCATTTTCAGTCTCCCTTATGTCAATTGATTATTTTGAGTGCATTAGTGTGTTTATTTTTCTGTTTCCATGCTATGTCAACTAGGTAGAGTGCACCAGCTCAATTTCACTGAGGGTAATGGCGTGCGATTATCCCAAATTATTTCTACTGGGCTGAGTTTGTGCATTCCTTCTCTTAGAATAATAGAAGTAAATAATGAAACACTGTCACTGAAATCCAAGAAGTTTCATATGACTTACATCTTCATAAAGATAACATTTTATTTCCAGCCATGCACAATTAACTTATCCTAGAACTGATCCAGTCAGAAAACAAGTTCATTTAAGTGAATTAAGCTGGGCATGGAGGTGAGGTGTGGAATGAGCCTTGATCACCCAAATTATTTTTTTCAGTATAAGAAAATGAAATGTTCTTTCCCTGTCTTTTAAAATATATCCCAATTAAATGACAAGTTGGCATTTTGTTTCTAAGAAAGTTTGAAATAATTAACTAACATAAACTATAAAACTGGAAGGACCTGGAATTATGATGTATTTGTCCTTGAACTGCATACTAGGTTCCAATCCTGTACTCTGTTTTTGGAAGCAAGTCTGACTGAGCTCCATGGGTCTTACTTTAGTATAGGTTATAGGATTGCTATTTTATATTGCAACCCTGCAGCCACTATGATATCACTTTATAAAACCCTGGTCCATATTCAAAATTTGGTACATGGTCCACTGAGTTAAGGATGTGATGTGTTCTGGTATAAATTTGGGATAATAGTCAATCATCCAATTCCATGTTGAAACTATCTTATAGTGGCCATCTATTGATGATGACTATCTTACTTTTGGCCAGATGTCCGAAATACATTGCCCCTGTTCAGGCAATAAATTACAAAGTTGAATTCCCCATGGGATGAGCAGTGAGTACCTCTCCCTTCCCCAAGTCATGTTTGAGGTCTCTCTAAAGAGTTAGTCCACATGCATACACTGTGGTTGTCTTCAGACAGAAGCTTTTAGGTACTTGCAAATGCTTCCTCTTGAATGGAACTCTCATAGTGAAAGGTTAAGGTGTTTAAAGTGGTAGACTCTACTCATGGATGCAGGCACTTGAGTAATGTCACCAGAGTAAAATGGCCAGGTAGTTAGTTGGCACCTAAATTGAACAACTTCTTCTTCTTCGACAAAACCAGTGCTAAGAGGACAGGAGATAAAATTAAGATTGGCAGAATGTTCTGTTGATGCTTTGTGACAGTAAAAGACTTAAAGAATTGATGCATTGTTGATGCATTGGCCAGTCAAAGATTTAAAGGGTTTGGGATCTGGATGTGTGACAAAGCCTCTGCAATGGCCATGTTGATTTGTTGGTGGTGGTTTTGTTTATCTACACACACACACACATACATATACACTATGTATTTTTTTGTGTTTTTATTGTTGTTAGCTGCCCAGAATTATGAATTTGAGATGGACAGCCATATAAATTCAAATAAATAAACAAATAAATAAAGGGAGAGTATTAAAGGTTCTACTTTAGAACAAAGTTATAATGCCACTTCTTCTCTCCTATACTAGCCTCTGACCTGGTAGATTATAAATTATTGACCTTTTCAGATCTCAAATTGGCCATTGGCTCAAAGAGACAATTTTTTTTTAAACAGTGTACATATATCAAAATGTTGTTGTTCTAATTCACTCTAAGGCAGGCATTGTCCCTAAGTCAGGCTTTGGCAAAATACCATTTATTAGACCTACATAAGGCCTAGATGAAATACATTGGTCTTCTGGAATAGGGAGGTAATAAGATCCTGGATTTAAATCCTTGACATGTTCCCTTTAAAAAGGATCAAATGGCAGGTGATGGAGAAATCTCTGCCTTAGGCCTCTGGAGAGCCACTGCTAATCAAAGTAGATTGTATTGGGCTGGATGGACCAAAAATAAAGTTTATCTATACAACAATTACAGTGTTTTGATCCCTCAGGCAGTTCATAACTATAAAACACAATTGATTCAAGAAAAATGAACACAATAAAACCAATCAGCCATCAGAATTATCATTCAGCTAATACCCTGTAAAGATCTGACAAAAGGAGGTATTGGTCACCTAAAAATCATGAACAAAGAGGCCAATTGATCTGTGTCTCATAACTTGGGATAAAACGTGAACCATTCTCTTAAGCTCAGCTGCGTACAGACCTCAGTTAGAAACTGTATAAAGCCCCAGAGCTTTTAAAGTGTTTCCAGATCCAGAAAATTTTAGTGTAGTACATTAAGGCACAATACAGGCAGAGGAAAAGGAAGCAAACCAATCTATTGGAAAAGTAGGCATGCAATAAGTTTTCTAATGCCACGATGAAATCCAGATTCTGAAATGCAGAACGAAGGGGGGGAAAGTACCCAGCCAGGATTCGATAATAGGCTTACATTAAACCGAATAAAATCATTTTGAAATGACTGAAGAGGCATAGTGAACATTGAAAAAATGCCCTTGGGTTGCCGTCTGTTTATGCACTGCATATTATACCTTTTCATCACAATTACCTAAAGTGGTACATTTGTATTTCTGTAATGTATGGAATTCATTACATAGTTTTGCAATGAAATTATCACACTGTGGCTGGGACATCTGCACCCTGTCATGTATCATTCTATTCATTTCTAGTTAATTTAATCCTAATATCTGCCTACATGACAAGACAGATGTTCAGCTTCTATAGTTTCTGCCTGGAAGAAACTTTCAGACATTGCAAGAAATGACATATTTCAGGGAAACACCTTATGGGCTTCAAAATATGTTTTTTGTTCAGCATTTTCTGTTCAATTAACAGTCTTAGTCAGAAAAATCAATGCATAGCGATGAACTCTTAAATAATATTGACCTGAATGTCCTTTTCTCTCATTTATATTGAATTGCTTTCAGTAAAAAATAAACTTTTAATAACATGCTGCATGTGGGAAAATATCAAGTATTGTAGCTCAGAGAAATTAACCTAGAGCTTTCTTATGCTGTCATTAATTTTGATCTCTTCTTTTATATCAGATCATTAGCAGGTGAAATGACTGGCAGTTGACTATAATGATGTATATCAAGGAGCTAAACTGACAAGTGCTAAATGCATGATTTTGACCTACCGAAGGTATTAAATATATGTGCTTAGCATTAGCAGAAGAGTAATACATTTTCAGGTATATAAAAAACGGCAGAAGCGGGAGTGCCATTTATTTTATCAAGCTGGCTACTGGTTAATAGAATAATAGATGTCAGTGGGGTAGTAATAGAACAGAGAGAATAAAACAAAGTGTTTTGAAGGTAAATCAAAGCATTTGTAACTATCAGATTTTTTTTTCATCAAATATCTTACACATTTTTAAAAAAAATATTTCAGCACTTTTTTGCAATATTCTAGAAATGTTAGAATTCAGTCAAAGTAACCACAGCACAAAACTGATTTGCAGATAACAACCTGAGGACTTAGTAGAGAGAGAAGGAGAGAGAGCAAACCTGTTGCTTCTTATTTTTGCAGATTTGGGTTGGGTTGGGCTGGGCTGGAAACATTGGCCTTCAGTCTCCACATCACAACAGGACTATGATTCCCACTACACCTCCCTCTAGGATCCACATTCCCTCCCTGAGAAACTCCCTTAGAGTTACATATCATCAGTGGTTGGAGACAAAGACAAAGGGTGTGGATACTCCATTGTTTCTCACTTTTTACTGCTCCTTTTCCCTGGCCCCTTTCTGTGCTGCATCTGCCTCAAAGACATGTAACTTCCAGAGCTGCTCCTCCATTTCTACCTATCCAGTGAGCATCATATGGAGTCTAAAAGAAGGAAATCTTCTCATAATCTTCTCTTGATGCTGCTTCCTCTGAGCAACAAGGAAAATAGGTCTTTAGAAGTCAAGCTCCATCCCTGCTACTAGCTATTTCCCATCCATCAGCTGATCAGCAGGGGGAGGCTATACTAGAGACTGTATGCAAAAAAAATGCCACTCTGAGCTCCCTGAAAGATGTGTAACCTCTTCAGGCTCCAAACTTCCACAAAATATACAATTAGTTAAGCAATGACAATATCAGGCTTAGCCATTTAAGAACAGCTATGTTTGGCTATTGGGCAAGATTGTGGGAAACCTGGGGAGGAGTCAGGTTAATGTTTCTCTCAGAAAAGACAATTCAGTCCAGGTGCTAAGAAAGGTGGGGAAAAGTGCTTCAACAAGACTATAACTGCAGCTTTTCAAGAACCTGTACTTGTCCCATTAAATAGACCTATGGTAATCCAAGTTGTTTTTGCTTCCTTGGTCTTGCCTAGTATGTTGGCCTTGATAATGATATGGCTGGGGTGTTTGAAGTTTTCCTTTGGTCCATATTTCATAGTAAGCCATATCTCATTCACACCTCCCAGATAGCCTTCAGAATTTGCCATAATCTGAGTTTTGTATCACAAAACATAATGTTGTTTTGTTTGGGGGGTGGTGTTGGGAGGGGGGAAGGTATTAAAAGGTAGGACTTCAAGAACAGTCCTTCACCTGCCTTGAAGAGGGCACCCCAGTTCCTCCCTGGCAGCCCTCCTTAGCCCTGTCTTGCACTGCCATCCCGGTCTTCCATAGTAAGCCACCAGCTACTTCACCGGTTCCATCTGCAGCTGCATTAAAGGCCTTGCGAGGCTCTGGGCTGCCATTCTGTCAAC
Organism: Python bivittatus; assembly: GCF_059951505.1. Classification (NCBI taxonomy): domain Eukaryota; kingdom Metazoa; phylum Chordata; class Lepidosauria; order Squamata; family Pythonidae; genus Python; species Python bivittatus. The sequence continues at coordinate 57,507,913 of NW_028277075.1, forward strand.
CCTAATTAAGGCAGATGTTGTAGGCAGGCAAACCACTCTCTTTTTCTGGTCAGGAGAAAGTCTCTGTTTTTTATTTTGATTCCCCAATGGAAAAGCATATGAGGATGAGTATAACGTGATTAAGAAATCCCAGAACCAAATGGCTGATATTGGTATTATGCTTAATACAATTGGTAGTATGCTTAATATGGAATAGATTTACTGTATGCTGGCAACATGCCTAACTCTCTTGAGAGACATAAAACAGTAGCCTAGGCACTGGGACCTTTTGTGGGCTCCATAGGATTATTTGTTTACTTAAATCTGTTTGGCTTGACTGTTCTTTAAAACAAAAAAGCCAAAGAAAGAGAGAACTCCTGTCTACGGTTGCTGCTTAGGATTCCCAGAAAACAGCCAGGAGGGGGAGACTGGGTTGTTTCATGACAATATATAACAAAATGAATTAGAAACATGTGTTGAAGGAAAAGTGAGATATACTTGGATGGTCGAGATTTCGTTAAACTGAGACCCTGAAGGGGAGGTTTAATGCCACGAACAGACAAATTCAAAAGAGGAAGGCTGTTGGAATGGAAATGAGTTTCTTTAAGTGAATAGTCCAGAGAATGCCAGGGGATTCCCTCTTCTCTGTTTTTAATGGATGGAAATATATCAGGATGATTACCAGTTTGAGGGGTCTCCTTATACGGCTTTTATTTCAACAGTCCCAAGGGAAAGCTTCAGCAAACCCCACTCAGTTGTGTTCCAGGTTAAACTTCAAAAGGTGGAATCCAGTGGCGTCTCTCCACTGACGGAAGGCAATAATCTGCTATTGAATTGGGTTCTCTGTCCTTCAGCTGCTGGAGACCCTCTTGTTGAAGGTTTGTAAGAAACAGTAGATAGAAGAGAGGATGTTGGATGTGTGACATTGAAAGTACCCCAAATAATATGTCTGTTAAGATGATATGTTCTGATGTGTTTTTGTATGAACAGACAAGTACAGTCTTATTTCTTCTTTGAAAAAAAAATGGACTGTACTATTTTATATGGAACATACTGATCTATTCCAGTAGGTAGAACAAAAAGAAGAGGCAGTCTGGACAGCTCTATCTGCTTCCACAGTGAAGCAGAGAAGACAGAGAGAAAACAGGAGACCTGCTGAGAAAGTAGCTAATCAGAAATGGCAGTGTTGGAAAGTTGTGCATTTGTCACATTGCGGAAGTTGGATCTTTATTCGATGGACATTAAGATGGACTTCTGACATCATGTCTTTTGCTGCTCAGTCAGTGGTGGGAAGAAGGCAGAGGTTGAATTTCATTCACTACCAGATGATTTTTTCCCCCTCTTCTTCAGGACTTGGTAGCAGGAGATGACAATGGTTGATGGCAACATCTCTTATTGGTGTCCTCTTTCCTCCTCATAGAGCCAGGGGTGCAGTGGTTAAGACATGGGACTAGAACTGAGACACAGATTCAGGTTTTCTCTAAGCCATAGAAACTCCCTGGGTGGCTTTGGGCCAGTTAGTGGAAAGGGTGCTATCTATATTGCTTCAAAGCTCCACAAAGGAAGGTGGAATTTAATTCTAATGAATAAACAAAGGAGGTTGCAACATTTTGTTCAACAAAATTGCATGTTTAAAAAATGGTGCCTAAAGGTTGCATTGAAAAAGACAGTAATACAACATTGTCACTAGATGTGGGGGGGAAAAATCACCTTTTTTCACTTGGTGGGTTTTGCATGTTTTTCTTTCTTTATTTCAATGTCCTTCCTACTAAAATCTGTGAAAAATTCTGCCACCATGGTTTGGCTATTTGCCCAGTGATACTATCTCAGAAAGCTTGAGTTACTGTAAAAAAAAAAAAAAGGGTCTTAGGTCTTTCCTGGAGCCATTGTGGAAGCTGCCCAGAAAAGAGATGCAAGAAAGTTATAGAAGCAAGACAGTTGCTCCTGCATCTCTTCCTTGTGCCACGTGCTTGCTTTCTCCTTCAGGGCCCTGTCTCCTCTCTGGACTAATGGCAATAGAAGGGAACAGCCACTACTCCATGGCATCATAGAAGTAATTGACAGGGGGTCTGCTGTTGCTGGTGGCCCACTGAGAACGTCTGGTCCAGTTATCTCCTCCTCTCAGATACAGGCTCATGCATATGTTCTTGGTGAAACCATTTAATGTTTAAGGAAAAAGGTAATGCTTGTGATTTCATCTATATAAATTTTATGTAATGCTGGGGTTGAGCAATAGATCTACACATTGTGGCTGGACTTCACCGTATAAATAGGACCTCAGCAGCTATTGCTTAAGTAGAGTCCAGAGGCCTTTGTGAGGTATGCTGTAAAAGTGCTGCCTTCATTAGAGACGTTGATTTTCTCTGCTTGAGTTATTTCTTGCAGACGGTGTAGTGTTTTGTCTTCAGCAATGTCTAGGAGGAAAACATTTCATAGGCATTCAGACTTGGTCATGGTGCCCAGGTTACCCTTCCCCCTCCTGAGTCAACCTCTAGCTGTATTATTTTGACAGATGCAACAAGTAAAAAAGAAGCAGCATGCTTGATTTCCATTGAAATCAATAGGAACTCATTGTAGAATAAGGTTTCAGATCATCAGATTTCAGAGGAATTTTAACTTTCTCTGGTTCATGTATTTAAAGAGACTTTTTAGGATTCATGAGCTCCAACCCATCTAAGGGTTTAAGGAAAAGAGATTAATATAACCAAAAACATTTTTGAAGCTCAGGAGAAATGTGGGTCAATTCAGTTACATTTTTGTATCAGATGGCACAATTGCAAGATTTGCATTTGCATGTAATAGTGCAAGGATAACCAGTCACTGAACCAGGAAATAAAATATAACATGCTTAATCCTGTAGTTAATCATTCTGAATGATTTAATTGACAGTTTGAGCACATTTAACTATCTACAGCCTTAGAGGGATGAAGTGAAATTGACTTCAAATGATAAGTATTTAGAAGTTTGAGCATATGCTTGCATTGGAAGCCCCTGATTTCTATAGAATTATTTAAATGTTTAGTGTCAGAGAAGAAGGTTCAGGCTCATATCCTTTCTAGAAGAACTCATAGATCTTCAGACAATGTCTATCTCCTTAAAGGTTCATCAGTCCCTCAGATGGAAAGTGAGCTTCATGAAGGCCATGTTCTCACAGTTAATTTCTACTGAATTCTATTCTAATTTCTCCTTGTCTGCATTGTCTCTCAATTATCCTGTCTCTGCTTTTAAAGTCATCTTTATCACCAATTAGTCCTGTGTGTGGTGTTCAATTCCTGCATATACCATTTATTCATTCATTCATTCATTCATTCATTCATTCATTCATTCATTCATTCATTCATTCATCTGCAAGGTTTATAGACTGCTCCATCACAACCAGTTCTGAGCAGTAAAAAATTCCCCTTCCACAACCGGGGTTAAAAACAACAACATAATACAGAGTATGTATGTGTGCATATGTGTATTGTATATACACATACATATCCTCCATAAAACCACATTGATAAGACTCTAGGAACAAAAGACAATCTGCCAGCCATAGTTAAACTCCTACATCCTCCACTTCATCATTTGCTAAGTGCTCCTAATTTTTTTTTTCTCATATCAACAATACTGTGATGTAAGTGTCTCCCTCAAAAACGTTGGATACAATTTCTGGAGCAACTTTAAAATTTACACCAAATTATATTTTTAAATGAAATAGTTTGTGTGGAATTTAATTATTTAACATGATTTCGTTTAAGCTTAAATTGAGTCAAATTTAGGTTTTATCCTAGCCTCATCAGTGTTTTGGAATATCACCCAAAGGCTCAGCATATATATTGGCTATGAACAAAGTTGTGACGCTTGCTTTATAGCTGTGCCTATCACATTATCCTTAGGAAATTTTATACATTTGTGAACAAGCATTAAACTCAAGAGGATTCTGAAAAGCTGCAAGAACTGAAGAGAATTACACAACCAAGCATTCTAGAATGTTTAAGAGAGGTGTATAATGGAGTCTCCATGTAAGCTGTCTTCAGCTCCCAGAGAAAAGACAGGCTATAAAATTAACAAAATATGGATAAGTCTGGTGTTAATGGATCAGTGCAGGAAGTTCATTTTCTCATTGAATCAAAAGAACTGTGTAAATCTGAGATATAGTAGTTTATACTAGTACCTAAACTCCCCCACCCACCCACACTTTTGTATGCTAAATAAAAGGAACTAAATCAGGATTATAAACTGTTCTGCAGCTTCTTTCAATTTCACCGTTGCATCCTTAATTAATTAGCATTCTGTTTGGTATAACAGCATAACCACCAGTTCTAATCCAATGTAAGAATGAAATGCAAACAGAAGGACCATTTAAAACCCTTAAGGTGAAACAGAAGCAGTTCTGTGGATTTAAATAAGGAATTTCCAAAACTGCACAGAGAAGAATGTGCTGTGGGTCCAGTGTTAACAACAAAAGGAGCTCAGCAAAGGAGAAAAACTGGTAGCAGAATATTTTGTCATTTATTGTCTGTATGCCTGTTTGTTTTTGCTATGTAAATCAGATCTCCTTGCCCCTTCCTTTTACATAAACATTTTAAACAACATTCTAAAGCAAAGAGAAGTTGCTGCTGTCATACATACAAGAAAAAGAAGAAAAAGTTATCAGCAAATTTCAAGTGATCATGGCTTAGATCTTCAGTAACAACCAAAGAAAGGTTGGTGTCCTACATTCCTTCTTCATTCTGTTAAGTCCCTGAAAAGCTAATCTGGAAGGCCAGTGCCTACAATGTGAGATAGGCTATAAAAACACTATTAAAGTTCATTTCCCAAAAAGATGGTTGTTAGAAGCTGTATTAAGTCTGCCTTGTGGCCAGCCCTGATTCACCTAAAGCAACCAAATCACTTTATTCACAATTAAAAAGCAGGAGTTTACCACTGGAAAATCCAAACAGGAAGACCACAACCCTGGTTTTTCATATATGGGATCCAAGAAAGCCTTATCACTGTTAACCTAATATTGGAGGATTGTTATAACAGAGGATAGTAAGAGGAGTAATGAGGGCAAAGCAGATTATCTCCACTAGGAGGTGATGATCTCACACATGATAGAATGTGTTACCTTTTAATTTCATAATCAATCTACAAGCATAAATTAAACACCAGACACTTTTGTTATGGGAAGTAGAGATAAGGTAAGATTAAGGCATTTTAAACAGGTAAAATGCCTGTTTAACTGCCCAGAGTCACTTCTTCGTGAGATGGGTGGTATCTAAATTTGAAATATAAATAAATATAAAATAAATAAATAAATAAAAGTAAGGAAATGGAAAAACTGAATAATGTCTTCTTTCAGGGATCTTAAAGGGTAATCATGATAAGGTGCTGTGTAGACACTATGGTAAATAGTCAAATGGCCACATTCGCAGATGACTCCAAAATATTCATGATAATCAAATGCAAAGCAAAATAAAAAGAGTTCCTGGGTAGGCCAGAACAGAACACCAAGGTTGAAAAACAGGAACAAAGCTAAAGTCCTTTAGGCAATGAAGGTCAGAGCATATATTGGAGTTGTCACACTGAATTTCCTCTGGGAGATACATTTGACACACCATGATTTGGAAGTATTAGTTGTGATGGACTGTTACGAAGCTAACCTGCAACTAGTTTTCAAGTCTTCCAAGGTAACAATAAATGTTTTTGTGGTGTCATTTCTGATAATGTTTCTACAATATATACCCAGCAGAAAGTGCTCCTTCTAACTCATATTTTATACAGCCCATCCACTATTTATTTATTTATTTATTTGTTAGATTTATATTCCAAATTTTCATCCAGAAGCTCAAACTGGCATACATAGCAATCCCACTTCCTGTGTTTCCCCACAACAGCCATCCTGTGAGGTGAGTTGGACTGAGAGAGTGTGATGGTGTTACCTCTAGCAAATGCTTCACAAAGGCTAGCTGCTCTGGTATAGCAGCTCGCTCCATGAATGATTGGTGCCCTGTATTGTGAAACAGGAAAGAAAGAGAATATTTGCCTCTTTTCTCCTTCCTTTTGGCTCTCTCTACACCCCCTAAAAATCTGGAGAATTGAGGAATGATGGGGAGGTAGTGCTAAAGAATTCTGGTTGGGGAAGAATAACCTCTCCCGCATGTAGCAGCCAGAGTGTGCTTGGCGGAAGTTGCTCACAGAATGTCCTGCTGCAGGAGCAAACTCTGTATCCAATCTGGCAAATCTTTTAATAGAGGAGTTGGTGGTCCAGACCGAGTGCTAATAGATATTAATTTTATGACAGATCATATATTTATATAATTTTTAAAATTTATATATCAAATTTGTCACCATCCATCTCGTTAAAAAGTGACTCTGGGTGGTTTACAGAAAAGATAATATGCATTTATATACTAATTTAAAGCTTCCAACATTTATTAAACACAACCATTTCAGTTTGCTGTTATGTGCAGTTTTCAGTCCTCCATTCCCATGATATAATAGGAAACTGCTCTCTGCCAGTGCTGTTTATGGCTCATGACTGCAAGTAGAAATGGAGGGAAATTCATTTCTTCCAAAGGTTTGTATAAACTTAAGCAATTCACACCTCCCAAACCTACATGTGAATTGGAATGAACTTGTCCAGTTAAGATACTTTTTAGAAGTTTTCAATATGGTTCACAACTTGAACATTCTCGGAAATATCTATATTGAGTATACATATGCATGGCAAATTCAAACTTTAGGACAGAGTAGTCAAACACTGAGGAAAAGTGTGCATACTGAAAATGTGTACAAAAATGTGTATATGGAAAGAAACATATGTTTAAAAAGTCTATAACTCCTTGTGCGGCTTTTTTGTTTGTTTACTTTGAACTCATGCAGAAATAGGTAAAAATTTGTATGCTCCCTGTTGCACAATGGCCCAAGAAACTATGGTTATTCAAAGTTCTAGAAACATAATGAAAACTAACAAGCAAAGAGGGAAAGATACATATTAATGGAGAGATTCTCCATTCTAGTTCTAATTCTTCTATCTTAAAGATAATCAGAAATTTTAGGTGGCATTCAGATGATCTATAGGTATGGTGGCCATATTTGCTTGGAAAAAATAAAGGACAAACCTGAAAAAAGGATAAATCTGAAAGAGATTCATAAGGATTAAAAAAAAAGTTTATGTTTATAACTTGGCTTTACAAAGGAAAATTCAAGAGCAAAACCAAGAAAATTTTTAGAAAAATGCATATTCTAATAATATCTAAAATCAAACACTATATGTAAATTTATTTTTAAAAAATTCAATTTCCATATTTTTCACATGAATATGAAAAGCATGAAAGAGCGTGCATCAAGTGGTACCCTTGGTATGGTAAAAGTTAAATGACCAAAATAAAGGACAAAGTAAGTTTTTGAAAAATAAATAAATCTAAAGGATGTATGGTAATTGTATCTATAGGTTATAATATTAGGACTTAGGAGAAGGGGTTCTGGTGAAAGGTAAAGTATACCCATGTATACGAGCTCCTAAAAATAGTTTATATGAATTAGTTTCCTTCCAGTTGAGACTGAGGCTGCTTACTCTGAAACATTTTAAGCAGTTTTCTTCCCATTCAGATGGAATGGGAAGGAAAGGACCGAGAGGTGCAGACCTGTTTACATTTTCATGTCCATCAAAACAGTCTGCAGATGGCAAGCTTTGCAAAAGCCAACGTGAACATAATTTCTCTGTAAGTCTTTTCAAGCTACATTCAATCTTGGTCAAAAAATATATAACACGCACATATTTAGGTTAACAAGCTAGGTTTAGAGACTTAAATTTCTCGCCCATCCCAGTAAAAAAGTAGAACGTGAAATGGAATGTTTAGCCAGTTTCTAAATTTTGAGAGAAATGTACCTAGTTGTTTTCTTATTATAATACTGCTGCTTTTGTTCACTGCTTCATGTTTTTCTTGGAATGCAGCAAAGTGGAATGTTTTAAATTATGGGGTTTTACTTTAGGCTGTCCAATATCTACCGAATGTCCATCATCTCATTCTGAAGTAGGAAACTAGCAAACATACTTTGGTAGCCAACAAAGCACGCGTTTTTATTTCAGAGGAGTGCCCTTCTGTTCTGAATTTACTGCAAAGTGTTCCAGAAACAAGGGAAAGACTCTCTACCAAACCTGGGTTAATGCTACTTAATGTGAGAGTCTTCAAACAGTTGAACTTTGCCTAGTATAAACTACGGGAAAAGTTTTCTTCTTCGATAATACATAGTAGCAGTTGCTAAGCTTCAGCTGATCTAAGACCATATTCTTTTGTTTAATATTAGTAAAAATGAAACTGTGGAACAAATGGAGGCATAAGATACCGTGGTGAATGTAAATCAGAGTCACATTGGAGACTCTAATTATGAACAGATTTGAAAATGTGAAGCAAAAATTAGATTAAAGGGGTATAGATATCATTCTTACCACTGGAATCCGCTATACTATTCCCTCTCCTTCTTCCCCAGCCACAACTATCACTATTGTGAGTTACACATGCAGACTATATTGTATAGAAAGAACATGCACTGAGAAATATATAATGATGCAAGAATCTCATTATGAACCTAATGAACATCTTCCTGTTGGAATGATTCTAATTTGAGACTTATTTGAACCTCCGGAAGCCCTCCCACATAATTCCTGTACTAAAAAATAGAGCTAGTCTTGTAAATCAAGGTATGGAGTGAGGATTTTAAGAAAAACCGTCTGGAGCAGGATCCATGTATGAACCTAAAGAAGCCAAACAATCCTTCAGACTTTGTTTCCTTGTACACATAATGCCTAGATTTCTAGAGAGGGTTTTTTTATTTTGTTTTGTTTTTTGGTAGGATTTTGGAAATAGAATCGGCTCTGGCTGCGTAGTGCCCAGCAGAGTGCCTTTTTCAGAAATTCAGGTGAGAAATTCAAGCCACACATAGAACAAGTGTGGCAAGTTAACCTTCTGTAAAATGGCTTCAACTGTATAATCTACATTGTACATAGGCAAATTGCTGTTGTGCAACAAAATCAATGCAGGAGAAAAATTAGAGTCCTGCCATCACCAATGTCTTCTCGTGTTTTTATTGAGATATGTAAAATCCAAGATTTTCCTTTTTAGAAGAAATTGCCACATGGGTGTGAATATTAAAGGAAATAATAGGGCAGTGATTAACACAACCTAGCCATACTGAGCAATATGTCTTGTAGCATCAACCTCCACACCTCCCCATGCAAAGTGTTATGCACTTCAAGCAAAAATACGTGAACAGTTGGCTGTATATCAGTGGAACCAGCCTAGCTTAAGAAATAGCTTTGAAAATGATACATCTACCAGACAGTGAATCCATCATACGTCACTCCTTTTATATCTAGCATAAAAACAAGCCTACCACAGGTGTGCTTATACAGGGTGAAAAGGCTAAAACCAACCCGGTTGATAATGTTTTCACAATGGAATGGCACAGTGCCTTACCATGCTATAAGGGTAAAAGTCAAAAGAAAAGATGTGCCGGCAGTATACAACACAGATTGTCTAGACAGTTGTCTTGATACATACCTGCAATTGGAATGAAGTGACAGAAGCTTGTTAATTGGGAGCTATTTGGAAGAAATATATTCTCAGAATAGAGGCTGGAATTTTAAATGCTATTTAGGAAGAGTATATTGTGAGTGAAGGAGCGTAAGTGGATGCCTGGAGGAGGTATTTTGCACATAGAAAGGGAGAACATCTGAAACAGTGCTGAGCAGCACCGCAGGGAAATTGAAAATGATGGTCCCACCTACTCACGCCACCAATCAGAACGGCAGTATTTTTAGAAACGGAGGGAAAGTGAAAAGGATAGGGGGATCTTGAAAGTGTCTTTCAAAACGAATGTCTCTCCCCCCCCACACACACAATTTTGCAGCATCCACTTCAGTAAAGTAACTATGTAGTACAGCACTGCCACTGTATTATCTGAAAGTTGAAAAGATATCTGTAAAGGCAGATTTTTAGCGTTCTTAGTTAAGAATGGATTTTTCTATTTAAAATCATATTTCCTGCTAGCAGTAGAAATGTAACTATGTAAAAAACAAGGAAGCTAGAAAGATTCCAGGGACCCTTTGGCCTTGTAATTTAGTTTGGTGCAACCCTGAGGAAAGAAGCAGAAGAAGATAATGAGGTACAAAAACATCAGGCCAGGGTAGTGTAAAGGGGGTCTTTTTCTAATACATATAATAGTGAGGGAATGGAGATCAGGAGGGAAGGAAGGACTGAGGAGCCAGCCTTAAGGTTTGGATTTGGGTGATTACTTTATTGCTGAGTTAGGGGCCTTTCCTGCCTATACAAATGTAGACTAGACTAGACTAGACTAGACTAGACTAGACTAGACTAGACTAGACTAGACTAGACTAGACTAGAATAGAATAGAATAGAATAGAATAGAATAGAATAGAATAGAATAGAATAGAATAGAATAGAAAATGTATTTTTTACTATATAATCCTTTGCAAATCTGTATTTGGGTCTCTTGATCTGATTGACTGGGAGGCCAGTGATTGCTGTTTTAGGTTTCTTCAATAAAGAAACTTTATCTGGCATCTCCATTGCTTTGGTTCATATTACATCATTTTTTCCACCACACCCCATTTTTTTATTTCCTTGAAAATAAGGCCAGTAAGCCATAATCTGAAATGAGCCACTTCTTTCCCGAAATCTGTCCCTCCGCTAGTTCCATTGAAGGCCTCTTCTTTTTATTTGCTTCCCTTCCTGTGGGGAGGAAGATGGGGAACAGCAGTGCTAGGCCAAAAAAAAAAGCTCTTCTCCCTGTGAATAAAGAGCTCCATTTGACCTATTGGAGTAGCTGTAATGTAATCCCGCTCTTTAAGCAGTTTTGCTTACCACGATTAAAGGCATTCTGCTCTTGCCCATTAGTGAAATGGTTTGTTGAAGGCTGCACGTAAACAAGCTACTATGAAACCATCACTCTTAAAATTAAAGAATCTTTCAACTACAAATACCAAGGTCTTCAAATGAAAAGATGCTCTTTCCATACAGTGATGAATTATGTAATGCTAGATAATTCAAGTCTGTGTATGCATGCACACAATAGGAAGAATAATGTGTTTGTGACTGAGTTTTGCTTTACGCTTAAAGCACCTGCCATATTACTTGGAAATGAAACTAAACATATTTTTGGTCTTACATGTATTCTTTTAAAGAGTTGACTTGCTGAGCTGTTCCTCATCATTTACCAAACCAAATTTTCAATTTAAGGAAACACATCCAATTACAGACACCTTTTAAAGGGGCTAGAGCAGTGTTGTCCAAACTTGGCCACTTTAAGATGAGTGGACTTCAATTCCCAGAAGTCCCCAGCCAGTCCCCTGGCTGGGGAATTCTGGGAGTTGAAGTCCACTCATCTTAAAGTGGCCAAGTTTGGACAACACTGGGCTAGAGGAATAGGTATCTCACTGGAACTGCCCATAGAGGAGTTCTAGAAGGGCTAAGCCTATCTCCAAAGATAGGTCAATATTCTGTATAAGAATAATATGAAATATTGAAGCCAGTCCACCAATACTTTCCCTTGTTAAATTTACTGAGAGATTCCACAGCACAGAAGTCACTGGAGACTTAATTCCAGAAATCAAAAACAAATGTTTTCTATCCTAAAATTGTCTTTTATGGCATAGACTCTGTGTGACTCATCAGAAATGTTGCCAGTCCACTAAGCTTACTTGTGGTGCAGTCCAATAGTGTGCTGATCTCCTTCCTCTTTCCTTGCCTTTGCCTCTGATTAATTTGCCTCCATCTCTACCTGCTAGTAGTTGGTCTGTTCTGACATTACAACACATCCATACTAGCCCTCATTTTCATTAAGCTTTCTCTTAGCAGCATTTAGGTTACAAGGAACTAATCAACAGTGGGAAGAAGTGTATCTATATATTACTAAAATTCTCATTGTGTTTATCTGTTTGTACCCAAGTTACCCCAAATGGTGCATTATACTGCAATAATTTTTGAATCAAGGTACCTAAAATCCGCTAACTTAAAAATGTGTAAAAAATATGGGACCCATTACTCCTGTGGAATTGAAATTTCCACAATGTTCAGACCAGTTTTATTCGCAACATTGTGGCCATTGTAGTGTCCACATGATCATGATTTTCAACACTCCCTGCCAGCTTCCCACAAGCAAAGTCAGTGGGGAAGCCAGCAGGAAGTCGGAAGTCACTCCCACTCCCACTGCTTTTTTGCCCTCCCATGGTCATTCTGTTTATCTGTTTAGGTAATTAAAAATTGACTTATTATTGAAGTTTGTTTGCCACTACAATTATTTTTCTATTTATGATATATACTCTTCTTATGTGATCATAGGACTGTTCAGCACTGAGGTAAAAAAAGTATGGTCAGCCTAAAATTTAATGTTAATTCTGGTCACATCAGACTGCACTACCTTTCTCTCAAAGGATGACCCAACGGGTCACAGGGTTGTCTAGTGTTAACTAAATTGGAAGGCTGAATGAACAACTCACATTCAACTTACATCAGAGAACAACTCAAGGAGCTGTATATATGGGTTGCATTAATTAATTTGGAAAGTATTCCTATCTTACATTTATTTCCCATTGTATCTCACCTTTCATCTGGGAGGTCAAGTCACCACTAAAACCCATATTTTCAGTTTTGATAACTGATGCAGAGGAAAGGTTTCAGCAATTTTCCTCCTTATTCTATTATTAACTAGCTTTTGTTTTTGTACGCAAAGATTATTTGAAAAGTTCTCTGTTCCTATTTAACCCAAGTCATTAAAAATCCACTCAGAGTAGCAGGTCTTAATCACTTTTTGAAAATGCTCAGAATCAACCCTTAATGACTCCAAGAGAAGAATCTTCTAGTTTTTCTCCCAAACCACTGGATTATTGCTACAATATAATTTTAAATACACTTACTCAAAAACTAAGCTTTAAATGGGTGACATTCAGATTTCAATGCCTCCACTTAAATTGTGAGATGGATGAATCCTTTTCAGTTTCACTTTCTTTGGTATTCATTTTTAATTGCATATTCTGTTCCATTATTCCTCTTATGAAGAATGTAAATTCTACCTTCTTGATTTTTTAGAAAATGAACTAAATCAAACCAAATTCAATAGATAAAACTATTTGCCAGCATAGAGATAAATATAGTACCTCTCTCACTTTTAAAAAGAGTTCCAGTCTCTCTGCACAGATGAAGCCAAATCCTTGGAATATGCAGATGAAGCAATATAGGATGGGACAAAAGATATGTATAACACACACACACACACACTCAAAAATGACACTTTTTTTCCTGACAGCGTAAGGCAAAAATCTGAGTTTTGAGCTAAGCTACCAAACTGCAAGGTTTATAATGGAAAATCTGACAGCTCCAGAAGCATGGAGTGATGAAATTAAGGCTTCACAGCCTTCTCAAAAAGTGGACCCAGTGATGAACTATTACCCATATTAAGCATGCTCCTTCCCTTCAAATATTTTGATTAAGTGAGATGTGTATTTTTTCCCCAGGAAGTGTTCAGTTTCAGTAAGTTACTATTCATCTAATAAGTAATAAAGCTGTTATTTTAAAAACCATATAAAATAAGCAGTTTGGCTATATTTGGCTTCCCCCCACTATTTTCAAGTCCCCTATCTCTTTTCCTTCTTTGAACACTCTCAGATTATTTGAACTACTTCACTTTATGTTGAGTGCAATGGCTTAGACTGAAATAAGCAAGTAATGTACAGACGGAGAACACTAATATTTATTTGTTTGTTTATTTATTTATTTATCAATCAAATTTGTCATCACCCATCTCATTGAAACTACTCTGGACGGTTTACAGCAGAGATAAAATCAATTAAATTTCAATATAAAAACAATCTTAATAATAAATAAATTCCAAGAATGATGGAGAATTGGTGAATAAGTCAGGGAGCATCATCAGGGTGCTAACCACCTCCAGGGACAAGTTGAGCTCCTATTGCCCCATGCAAGCTGGCAAAGCCAGGTTTTTAATCCTTTCCAGAAAGCCGGTAGGACAGGGGCCCACCGCATCTCTGGGGGGAGAATATTCCAAAGGATGGGGGCAATGGCCGAGAAGGCTCTCTTCCTGGGCCCTGCCAGCTGACATTCTCTCATTGGCGGGGTCTGCAACATGCCATCTCTGCCTGACCAGTGGTAATATGTAATATGTAAAATGTGTGAAGCATGTGACTTTTTTAAAAAAATAGGGGTCAGCATTTTTTATTCAAAATACCCAATGACTAGTAAGTGCCACAATTCAGAATTAAGCATTGCACATTAGATGAAAATTGCAAAATGTTTCCACAGTTCGTTATCTGGTTAGTCCCTATAGTTAGTGTTATGGTGTCACATAATTGTTGAATTCATGTGATGCTTCTTTTCTTTTCTTTTTTCTTTTTTTAAATAGATGAAGTACAGTACAGAAAAAATGTCCATTTCAGCTTCCCAAAATAATAAAAGAGAAAATGTTTATATAGTGAAGAAATAAAGGCTAAATGTACTATAGTGCTTAAAATAAACTAAATAGGACAAACAAGAAAAAAAACACCAATTAATAGAAAAAAGATCCATATAATTATTTATAATATAAAGTGAATTTAGTTGTTAAGATTATTGCTAAATCTAGATCATATTGTGTGATCTTCACATTCTGACATCACAGAAACTTTTAAAGAATAGATAATAAACTCATATCCTGGATCAATTTTTTTAAAATCAGAAGAATACATTTCTTTCCAATTATGTAAAATTATCCTCTTTGCCATATCCCATGTTCAGTAGAGCCAAAGCTGTTCATGAGATGACAAATCTAATGTCCATCCCCTTTTAAACATTGTTTGAGGGGTCCAATAAACTTGAAATATACTGATGAATTAAGTTCTTTTTAAAGCATATTTCACATTTTTAATACCTGGACATATTGATTCTACAAAACTGGGTTCTTCATTTCAGAGCGCCAATGTATAATGAATACCGACTTTCATTTCACTTTTTAATACCTTAAAAAATTGAATAGTTTCTGTTCAAGTGCTATGTTTCTTGAAGAAGCTAAACGTGCTGGTACCTGGGAGGCTGCTAAAGAGTATGGGCCAAATACATACATGCATACATAATAACCCCAAAGAAAAAGTATGATAATAATTGATAACAAAAAGTAATGCAAAATAAACCAGAAAATAATTAAAACATAGAAGGGAACAAACAAAAGAACAAAAAACAAAGAAAAAATAAACAAAAAATTATAAGGTTAATATATATTAAAATAATTTAATTAATTAATTAGAATACTCATAGGTAGATAGTATAAATACGTCTTCCATCCAGAATTTTACACTGGGCATACTGAAGTCTTTCCACCAAAGTAAGACAGTACAAAATTCTTCATATTTCAGTAGATTCCAAATGATCACATTTACATCTATCACCATTATTTCTTCTCCAAGAACTCTATTTACAACTCTATGAACATTAAAATAAAACAGTATCAACATAGAGCAAAATGTATGAGTCAGAAAGCCTTCTGACATAATGCATTTCCAATATACAGAGGCTGAAATCCAACCCATTTTCTCAGGGGTCCTATGCATTCAAAAATATATTTTTGGTTGAATTCATCTCATTTTAAGATCATGCAATATTGATTTATCATTCTTTAATTCCCTAACCTTTTGATTGGTTAAGAAGGGTATTCCAATTTACTAATCAAAATTATCCACAAATTACCCATTTCTATTATAATACAACTTTTCAAAATAAAAATTAACTGTTGGTTTAAGAAGTTCAAAAACTTTTTCTCATGATATTAATAGTTTAGGAACTTCAGACCTAGCTAATGCATCAGGCCCAGATTGTGTGCCTGATGTTAGGTGCTCCATATTGCTTTTGTAAATCATTAGATGCTTTGAAAAACTGAAAACTGAAAAACTGATTAGCAATAATGTGATCTAAAGTATTATTGCCATTTTTGCCTGCAGACTCCCCCCCACCCACCCCCCCAAAAAGAGTTTGTTGCTGGCACTTTTCACAGTTGGATTGCTTCATATTTCTAACACTTCATGAGAGTTGAGGTCTAATTTAAATCTTCTTCCCAAAATATTTTTGATATGTCTTCCTTATGTAGGAAAAAACAACTGAATGATAACTAAACCTGGAACCTAGACTCTGTCAGGATGGCTGTTAAGATGGCTTTCATTGCTTTCTAATTGTGTCCATGCTGGTTTTTTAAAGTGAATCACTTGAATTCCAGGAGCCAATGGAAGTCAAAATACAAGCCCAGTGGTATAAATTAAATTTATACCAGTTATCATTTGTATTTTTAAAAGGAAAAACTAGGGGCCTGACTATTCAGTACAAACTTTCTCAGTATCTTATCAATCTGTTTAAAATATTTTGAAGTTGCTAACTTAGGAATTCCTTTAATACTATATACCAGTTTTGGAATAATTTTCATTTTAATAACATTTATTATTCCCCATAATTTCCCTTAGAGATTTTTAATTGTCTATATCAATATTACACTGAAGTCTACAACTGAGACTATTAATCTTGGCCAACAAAGAAAGTTTTTCAAGTATAATACTCTACCCACCCAAGTCCTGCTATGCTGCCTCATTGTGGCATATTTGGGGAAGAGGAAAATATTCCTAGCAGGGATGAGCAAAATACACTGAGAGTATATGCCAAGCGTGTATACTTCCGGTAGGGTCACTCAAGATGCTGCAGGTGGATGACCACTTTAGTGACAACAAAGGCATCATTTCATAGTGTGTGAGAGAAGGCAATGGTAAACCCCTGCTATATTTTACCAAGAAAAACACATGGATAAATGATATACAATGTACTATTGCTTTAGGATCAATGTAGTATTGGTTTATGGGCCCCTCAGCTTGGATGGTACTCAACATGCTACTGAGAAAAAGCGGAGGATCTTTCAAAGTACTGATGGTGTTTATGATGCAATAGATTAAAGCCTTCTGGTGTTACCAGATGAGGAAAGAAAATTTGAAGCTGCAAAGATAGAATTACAGTAGGGAGATGGAATGGAAGAAGCATGCGTATGGGAAGGCTCAGCACAAGAAAAGATGAAATGAATTGATTACAAAATGGAATCTTGGCTATCAGGGAATTGAAATAGGTCCAATCTGGATACTTTCAATCAGAATATCACAACATTTATTACTCACAAAGAACCGATGGCATTGCTTTCATTGTCAGGAAGGATATAGCAAAGACAGAATTTGGGTACAATGCAGTCAGTGGCTGAGTAATATCAATTAGCTTTCACAGACAACCCTTTAACATGACAGTTATTTATCCATCAAATTCATCAAATTTATATTTAAGTTTATGTCCCAACCATTGATGCAGAAGAAGAGGAAGTTTATGAGTTTAATGGTTAAATTCAATATGAAATCAGCAGAACATGCAAGCAAGATGTGCTGCTTGTGGTTGGTGACTGGAATGGCAATGTTAGAAATAGTAAAGAAGATATCATAATTGAATGCTACAGCCTAGGAAACAGAAATGAAGCTGAAGAACAACTTATTTGTTTCTGCCAGTACAATTATTCATCCATTACTAACACATCTTTCAAACAACCAAACAACAGCTATATATATGGATATCACCAGACAGAGCACACTAAAATCAAATTAACTACATAATTGATACAAGCCAACAAAGACATGGCGAAGGGCTGTTTCTGGAACAGATTGCTTGTGTGCAAGTATCAAGTCAAGCTAAAGTGGACAAGCAAAGCCAAGCAGTTTCCATTATATAATTTTGAGACTGTGATCACCATTTTCAAGGAGAACATTGGAAACCATTTTGAAATCCTGACCTCATTGATAGGAACTGTGAAAATGAAATCAAAGATGTTGTGGAGAGGAGAGGGGAGGGGAGGGGAGGGGAGGAGAGGAGAGGAGAGGAGAGGAGAGGAGAGGAGAGGAGAGGAGAGGAGAGGAGAGGAGAGGAGAGGAGAGGAGAGGAGAGGAGAGGGCATCAAGAAATATAAAGACCTCATCAAGGAACTTAATAAGGAAGTTCAAAAAAAGTGTCAGAAGAGATCAGGCATTTTTATTCATAACTACTACATTATTTTTCTTAGTTTCACAGACACAAAGCATATATATTTCTGTTTCTTTTGTTTCATTCTTCAATCCACACCCTTCACCATTTGCTCCTCTTACATCCCAAGTCACAGTCTTCCATATGCAATATTTATCTGTAGATGGGCCCATAGATATTAACCTCTTCCACATGTCACTCCTTTGGTCAATCAGGACTTCCCATAACAATTTCCCTGTCCTCTCCTTCCCTAGACCCTTGAATATCTAATTAAGCATACTGTAATTTAATAATTGCTTATAAATAATCTTTATAGATGTATTAATTTATAGATTCTGTTTAATTGGCTATAAGCAAAGCATGTTTTGGAACATTTTGAGTGTCAGGGGCATTTGGAGAAATGATACCTACTTGCTGTTTCTCAAATAGCAAACCTTCATTGTCTGGTCCTATTAACTGATCTGAAGTGTATATCTCACACTGACTTTCTCTATGGATCAAACAGGAATTGGCACGGTATTTCATCTACCTCTAATGTAATGTAAAAGGAGGGGGAATTCTATATTTTCTAAAATAATTGGACTTGAAATCCCTCAAACGTATAAGAGGTATCAGATATACTGATTTTAAAGTAGCTCATGAAGTTCCCGTTGCAAAAACCTGCCATTTCATGAGCAAAATATTCATTTTAAAGAATTAATCTGAACCCAAATTCTCAGTTTAAATGCAGCCTATCTCTCTATATCCATTGCTCTTTTTGGTAGCAGAGTATTCAAATTCAGTTTGACTATTTGAGCTACATGCTAAGTATTTTCAATCCAAGACAAGTGATTACCTTCAAATACCATCAAAACTGTCCAAAGAAAATTGATTTTGTTCATCTAACAGTTCCCAAGGGCTTTAATGCTGATTTAGGCCCATTAATAGTATACTGTACTCAGGAAGGGCTGCAAAGCCATCACTTAATTTTATTGTTTTTGTGTAGAAGACTCCCAAGTTTATCAATCCATACCAATTGATAATCTGTGAGCAATGTTACTTTATATTTCTTGCCAGCATGTTTCAAACCATGGATCTCAGCACTTTGCCTAATTACATATTACAAATACAAATTAACAAATAAAAGAAAAAGGGGACAGGACTTACAATGAATCTCAGAGGGTAGTTGTCCAAAGTAGGAACGTTAAGGTACATAAATGGCCACAGCAAGATAGTATGGCTGTAGAAGGTTGGTTTTCATTTCTTTTAAGTTTAATAAATGTTTTAAGCCTTTCCTAAGGTTTAAATAGCTATTTTATTTCTGATATCATATAAAAACTGAGGGAAAATGAGGTACTATTTTTTAGGGGGAAGCCACCCATGTTGAAGGGCAAATGGATGGTCTTCAATGGCCAGTTCTTGATTTAACAATTGAAATGCCTGAGAAAAAAAATACTCTCTAAAATAAAAGAGACAGTTTGATATAGTGGTAAAAGGTATTAGGCTAGAAACTGAGAGAATGTGAGTTCTAGTCCTGGCTCAGTTACGTAGCCAGCTGGGTGACCTTGAGCCAGTCACTCTCTCTCAGCCCCAGGAAGGAGGCAATGGCAAACCACTTCCGAAATCTTGCCAAGAAAACTGCAGGGATTTGTCCAGGCAGTCTCCAGGAATCAGCAATGATTCTAAGGCACACACACACAAAATAAGAGAACTCATCACAGTCTTTATTTTATTAATATGAAGGAGGTCATAATTTACTATTAGAATTTAAATGTTCTGATTTGGGGGGTTGATTTAGTCAGAATGATTTAAGGGGCTCCAAATTCAATTTGAACTAAATGTGGACATTCTAAACCATTTTTGTGTTGAGAGGCACCCTGATCCCAACAGAATTCTTCAGGAGTTGCACAAATGTATTGGGCTGGTGAGTGGGATTATCACATATACCGCTCATATACATATGGCATAAACTCTCATTCACTATCCATGCCCATCCACTATACATTCAAATGTGCTTCCATCCTTGTTGGGGCCTAGAGAACAGCATTTCTCAAAGATGGTGGGTGGGTCAATAGACAGACAGACAGACAGATGGACTTATAGGAAGCTGAATGCATCCTAGATTTAAGCCACTTAAGGTATTGAATTGTACTTAGAATAAAGTAATAATTAGTACAACTGATGTACTATGATCTTATGGCCAAATACTCACCAATATTATATATTCTAGATAGACTGAATTTTAGAGACACTTTAATTGTAACATGTAAGCATGTGGCAGTGATTTAATCTCAATTTAACTAAAGCACTTTTATGAATGGAAGTTGAACTTTTGGAGTACAATGGCTTGTCCACAGATAATAAATGATATGTTTTTCTAAGTGCTAAGTAGCTGTTCTGAATGTATAAGCTACTACCATATGGGCAAAAAGTAGCTATTAAAGAATAATGAAGAAGCAAGAATTCCCTAATATTAAAATAAAATAAGCAATGGAAGGTAGAGGATTAAAATCTATTCCAAAAAGTTTGGCTACTAAATGTTTTAAAGTTAGAGCTATTTCAACTCTCTTTTGACCTCTATTCTTATCTGACAACATAGCAATTTCTGGAAGTATATAAGAATCTTTACAATTTAATTTTGAGAGACATAGCATATGCCTGGCTAAAAATCTGAGATCCAAAATCTTCTGTAGTTTATGAAATAAATTGATGCTGAATGATTTTTAAATGAAATAAGTAATAGTGCCAGAATACCTAGTTCCTTCACAGTACTTAATATTCTACTTCGTGGAGTGTCTGACTTTTCCAGTACTAACAACTTTATGTTGTTTTTTTCTCCTCACAACATATTATTGAAAGACTTGCCCAATGTTGCCATTACTCCAGTGAAGGAAAGTTTTTTTGAAATTAAATCTTTGAGTGAATGTACTGTGGTGTTCATGGGCAATAAGTCTTATAAGTTTAAAACACAGGTATTTCTTTCAGCAGCTGTACCTTTCCAAAGTTCATCAGTTTGGCTTTGCATGAATGTAATTTACCTTTCAAGTACTAAAGGCCCACAGTACAGGGTTTGTGTTTAAACAAAATGGGTACTGTAAGAGTGCTCACCTTATGATCTTAAGGGAGGAAAAATCAAATGTATTCCAACATTTTCTGAGCAGTTAATTGAGATGCAAACATAGTTTTAAAAAAAACAGTAAGACTTCTGTTGTGTTAAGTTAGAAAACCTTTTGGGGATGGGGAGAGCAAGAGAGAGGTCAGGAAACTGTTATTATTTTTAAATAAAGATTTAAATCTCACTTTTAAGAAGCAACAGAACCCAATATCCAAAACTGATGGTAGGGACAGTTTTTTTCCCTCCAAGGAATATATGCCCCTGTTTCTAAACGTCGCTACTTAGGATTCTGAGAATATTATTGGAATTCTTTTAAGAGAAGGGCTTTCCTGCCCCTTCTTCCTCTGACGATATCTCCCAACCTTTCCTGAGGATGGGGGGAGGGAGGGGGAGGAGTGCCTGAATGGAGAAAGGCAGAAGTGGGCTGACGAGAAATGGAGCTCCTCTAACATTTGGCACAGGCACCTTCTATAAGTCTCACATTCTCTGATGAAAACTTCTGCCCCCAAGAAATCACATGCTACTTCTGCAGAACTAAAAGAAAGAAAAAGAAAGAAAACAGCTCTTGCATTGAGGGCCCCTTCCACCTCAAATATAATGCAGCAATTTTTAAGTCAAAGAAAGTTAATTATGAGGATGACAGTAAGGGCGTAGTTCTTCAACCTTCTTTCACTTTTGTGCTGCTTAGTCCTACAGTGCCTTTTTGGATGCAGTTCAGTTTTCTGCCCTCCCAAATATTTAAATTTGCAGCAATTGATTTATATGTTAGAAACCTTTGACAATGGCATAGGACAAAAATGTAAAACCAAGCTTGGACATCACGTGAATGTATGCACCATTTTACAAGAAGGTAACCTATCCCTTTTTTGTGACATGTCCAAATAGGAATAGGAGATTCTAATCTTGAGGTTCATTCTGTATTCACTCTACTAGAACTGGAAGAAGTTCCAGTCCAATATTAACTCTAATAAGTTCTCAGCATTTCTTAAAATCTCAGTAAGTTGGGGGCCAAAAATGCAATACCTTTATTAACACAAAGAATTTTAAAAGCCTCCTATGTTTTAATGTTTTTAAACTTTCATTCACTGCCAACATACATTCCCCTTAAGGATGCCTTCAGACACCATATTTTCAAAGTGTCTCCTTCAGTGAAAGAGTTAACTGCAGCCATTCTATACTTGTTATATGTCCAGTTTTTCATTAACCACACAGTTGCCCAGGGCAACTGGGTTTGAAAACCAGGAGTGAAATTATGCTTGGTTTCATACCAGGCACATCCTGACATTTCCAGTATAAGTATTAAATATCCAGTTTAACTGTGAACTATTTCAGAACCTTAAATCCCTGCAGCTCAGATGTTCAGGCTTTTAACAAATATCACCAACCTTTATTCCCCATGCTTGATGACAGGGCCAATGCAGGCTATGCAGATTGGGGGGCTGGCTTCCAACAGGGAACACAAGGGGGTCTGTTATGAATGGTGCTTGCTGTCTTTTAGGAAGCATGCTGTACATCTTGTGAATCACATCTCTGAAGGAAGTGGATGGAAAATTTCCATCGGTATGTACTCTATATCCCATTGTTGTTTGCTATAAATAACTAAAGCTAGATGAAATAGTTGTTCTGTACTGATATTAGTGACTATGAATAAAGCTTCACTGTCCAGTAACTTTATGGTATGAGTTCATACCAACATAGCTGAGGAAGATGCTATTTTTGACAAGTATGTATAAATACTAAATTTAATTATTCTTTGTAATATTCAATTGTTTGCTTAAAACTTTGCTTAATCTCCTTCAAGGTGCCATACAGAAATCTCTGAGACACATATAGGGATTTTTTGGGGGGGGGGGGGGAATCCCAGATGGTATGATGTGCAGCATGATTCTGAAGATGCAACAAGTGGGTGAAAAATTGTGGGAAAACTAGGAAATGAATGGAAGAGAGAGGAGACAAAAAAAGCAAAAACAAAAAACCACAGATGTCAGTTGACAGCTTTTCTCATATATAGCAACTTAGCCCAGGTGGAAAGAAACCTGAGAAGAAGTGTTTCAAATCATTCAAAGAGACTCCACCTTAATTACCTCACCATAAATGAGGTGGGAAATTCCTCTCCTGTATTTATCCCAGACTAACATTAAAGATACTTTACTGAAATCTGTATATTTCTTGCTTCCTTGATTTTGCTCACGTGGGGATTTGACAAAGCAATGAGCATGAATAAACCTAAAGAAGCATTCTTTTTTTTTTCCTATTATTGCAATGTTATAAATCTTGATACATTATATTATTTCAATGCAGATTTCAATGCAATAATATTTATGTAATATAATTAAGAATTATGAACATTCAGGTATTTAGAAAGCTTAAAGTAGTGAAAATAAGAAAAAGTAAACATTCTATCAATATCAATAGCATTCTAGGATGTCAATATTGCAAGCATAAAATTATTTAACTTTTCATCCAAAATTGAGAGGAGGAGGAGGAGGAGGAGGAGGAGGAGGAGGAGGAGGAGGAGGAGGAGGAGGAGGAGGAGGAGGAAGAGTATTTCATATCAAAGTAGTAGTTACGTGACAATACTTTCGGTCTGAAACTAATAAATTAATATTAAGATCTCCATTGTATTATTACCCTGTATGTATGTATGTATGCATGTGTACGTATGTATGTATGTGTGGATAGATAGATAGATAGATAGATAGATAGATAGATAGATAGATAGATAGATAGATAGATAGATAGATATAAAAGATAGACAAAACAAATTTAACAAAAGTTAAAGTACCTAAAAAATTGTAATGCTATGGGGAAAAAGAGATGCTGCCTAGGGAATGGTCAGATAGGAGACAGCATAGCCCACAGCTGCATAGTGGGTGGAGCAAGAGGCTCAGAAGGGACTCTCCCTGAGTTCTTGGGCTGTAAAGATGAAGGTGGAGAATTGTACTTTCAGACTTGCAAGATTCTGTTAATGTAGCTTTATAATAAAGTAGAATTAGTTTATCTGGTCATGTTTCCTGTTTGGTCTACCTGGTAAGGCTGACAAAAATAGAAAAACTAAAGAACCATTCTTTAGTGATTGAAACAGTACTACCTTCAGACATACATTATGTGAAGACCTACTTCATTCAGTGAAGAAGATATTTCCTATTACACTGCATTTGTCTATGGAGGGAGAGGTCTAGCCCTAAGCCTCTGATCTGCAGAGTCCCACAGAACTCTATCTTCTCCCCACTCCTGTTTAACTTTGAGATGAGGCAAGAGGGTGAGGTTATCCAATGGTATATATCAGAATACTGATGACAGTCAGCTGCATATCTTGATCCCTGGTCAAGCAAGTGATACCATCAAAATTCTTTCTCAGTGTCTGAAGTTGTGGGGGTCTGGATGGGATAAAACAAGCTTAAACCTGACCCTAGCAAGACTAAGTGACTGTTGGATTTAGGGCTCCCTAGGTTTGGGAAATTTCCATCTTTGGTTCTGAATGGGTTTTATAACCCCAGACAGAACTGGTATGCAACTTAGTACACAATATCTTGTGTATCAACTGCGCCCATCCCTGAATGGGATAACCTTGTCATGGTCACTCAGACTTGGTCATCTCCAGTTTGGACTGTTGCCACATGCTATATATGGGGCTGCCCCTGAAGACTACTGAGAAACTGCAACTAATCCAGAATATGGCTGCTCAGATAGTTATGGGCACACCTCGATAATATAACATCACTACAACAGTGCACAAGCTACACTGGCTTCCAGAAGGTCCAACAGGGTGGGCATGCTAAGGGCAGTCTGATGGGACCTAGGAAGGGTACCTTCTCTGTCACTGCAACTGCCCTGTGGAACATCATAACTAACCCCCCCCCCCAATAGATTCAGATGCTGTTCCCCTGAAATTCAGATAGCCCCAACCCTGATGACCTTTAGTAAGGCATTAAATTCCCCACCCCACCCCCACCCCACCCCACCCAGGCATTGGATCAGGAAGTTGTGAGTCAGGTTTTTTTTTTTACAGGAGTGGGGAAGTGGATATCTGTGCTGTACCACACATGATGTGTCCTGGGTTTTTTTTTCCCCCATGTTATTATTGCTAATTTTAATCATTTGCTGCCTAGAGTCATATGTCATGTGGGCACATAAATTTGGATAAATAAATGAATTCTTCCTGCTGATGCTGTGCACTTTCCAGCACTTCATCCTAGATATCACTAGTAGTGTAAGTGGATTACACGTAAAGGATTTTAAAGCTATCCTTGGGGACAGGGAACGAATGAGGCATTTGTTAAGAGAGGATTTGCAGAAAAGATTACACAGTCCTAAAAAAGAAGAAAGTATGAGAAAGAACATCATAATAATCCCACCTTGATTTTGTATAGCATAAGATAGGACAGAAAGAAACTTGGACAGGCTTTCAAAATTCTGTTTTTCTACCTTTTACAATAAACACCATTCCTGGAGTCTCCATCATGCCTGTTTCTTGACTCGCCTACATCGAAGGACTGACAACCTAAAAGATCGCATATGGAGACTGACAACCCAGAAGATTGCATATGATGCACTATGAATCCTCAAACTAATAGCTCATCAGGCACTTCTTATTTTCATGAAATCTTCTCCGTGCAATTAATTCATTAGTAAAAGGAGTTGAAAGCATCTGATGATGTTACAGATGGTATAAGCTCTCAGATGAAACAATAGGACTGAGCTTACTAGTTTTGGGATATATAGAGTAGGTTGGCTACTGCTTAAATGTCATTCTTGTGGGTATTTTTTCCTTTTGCATTCTGGAGCTACATAAACCATATCTGAAGTTCTGCAGATGTTTTACAAGCCTTGGGTGAGAAATGTTATCAGTGCAGGGATAGAGGGCCATTTAAAGAACTGATTCCCACTTCCATCAGTTCTGTCTCAGAGATTATAATTCTCTGAGCCAAGACTGTATCTTAGAAACATATTAAAGGCAAAAAATGTTGCTTCAGCCTGTAAAACCAACATGGTACCAATTCACTGGCTCTTCAGAACAGAGCAGTTTCATGATTGTGAATACTTGGAAGAAAGACTGCACTAGCCAATAATGTACAACTGCCTTTGGTGAAGTGCCACCAAGTCTTTCTGTGTTTTCATCTGCATACCTAAGACACATCTTACCTTTCTTACCCTCCACTTCTCATGACATGTTGTCTGCCAAATTCACTATACACTTGAGGTTACTATATTGTGTCCTCTTACTATCATCAGTGAATTACAATGAAGACACAACTTGCATCTGGTAAAATTTGCTGATACAAGAAAGTAAAACTCCTGGGAACAAAGGGGATGCAATGGGGATTTTAACATACGTAGATAATCAGGGCCCAAGTAGCTGCTTCCCATCCTTTAGGAGATGGGGGAACTTGTAACACCTACCAACAACCTATAACCGCTTTACTTAATAAAAACTGGTGTGAGAAGGGTCCTAGACATCAGAGCCCACTGGGCCGGGAAACAGGTGAAATTATCTTCAGCAAGCCTGGCCCCATATGATTTGCTGCCTATGGAGGACAAGTTGGGAATTCCCTGCCCCTTCTTTCGCACAAGCTGTTTGGACTGGCAGTTGAATTGTGATTTCTTATCACCTACCTAAGTGCAGCAGGATGGTTTAGGGAACATAAGATAAGCTGTATGAAACACACCCCTCTTGTCTTCATACACCTCACTCTTCACTGCCAGCATCTGCTTCCTGAGGTCGCTTCTTCACTCTGCCTAATGATAGGATTGGCCTTGAACTCCAGCAGGGCTCTGCAGAGAAACAATGGCAGAATGGTATTTGCAAAGATTGCCCTAACAAGAGAGATGAAGCCACTTTAGCTCCCCTTCAGCTATCATAAATCTTGGGTTAGTATCAGTATCTGGTGGGGAAAAAAAAAACAAACCTATATCCCCCACCCCTCCCAACCAGCCAAGAAATACAGCAGTAACATTTTATCATATTGTCTGAATATGAATACTGTAAAAGCAACTGGCACCTCTGTTTGGAAACGGAAGTATTATAACTGATTCAGTAATTATTTGATTGATATAATCTGATTAATCAGTGTATATTTTGCAAGTCTCTAAGACATTTAATGCATTACTAAATGTAAGAAAAATGGAGCAAAATTGCAACTTAAATATGTTGACAAAATATAACGAATAATTAAATAATGATTGACAGTTATCACAGATGAAAAATACTATTATTTACAGTCTTTCAATAAAGTTGTTAGTCTACAGATTGAGGAAAGGTATTATGTTTCATGTTTTTTTCCTGCCAATAAAATAAGAAATTTGCTTAACTAAAATCTATTCCTACGAAAATGAGTTAGAAGGTCTGTGGTCTGCAAGGGTGCTCCTTAAATCCATTTTTGCAATAGTTCCAGAGTGCCCCAGCAATTGTCCCACTGAATTTCAACCCATCAAAAAATGAGACCACCGTTTCTTACAAAGGTTGACAGGATTTCTACAAAAGAAAACATAATATAAGCTTTCATTTACTTTTAACCTATCTTAAGAACGGACATCCTGGAAGCTCCAGCCCACCCACTTTGAGTGATTGTCAGCATCTCCGGACACTCTCCAGCTTGTCCATTCTGCTGCTCAGTTGTTTTAATCTTGTAGTCTTTGAAAGTTCGCCTACTGCTTTTACAAGTACAGACTCTTATGGCTTCAAAAAACAAATGGCTTAAAGACAATTTTATGGAGCTAGTTTTGTGGATGAGGGGATTGAACTTTGCCATTCAGAATTGGCAAGGGCCAGCAAGGCCAAAGATATAATGAGTCTCCTGTGTTCCTATATGTTGAGGTCAACTGTCGTGGTGGTTGTTTTATGAATATTTCTCTCATTATTTGAATACAAGAGAATCACCCATAAGGAAGAATGCTCTCTAATTTTCCTCAGTTCATATTTCAAACTGAACCAAGCTGATTTGCACCCCAAAGGCTAGTTGTAGGTACAAAAACACTGTTATCTTTTGGATTTGAAATATATTTAGATTTTGCTGTCTTCAGTTCTATATGTAAAAATAAATAAATAAATAAATATAATAAAACAAGCATATAAGAGATAATAAATAATAAAGAAAAGTACATTTAAAAATCTATATTTTATTATTTGCTGAGGGTGTGCAACATTGACCTATATTTTGTATCATTTAAAGTACAAAAAAGGAAATAGAATAATATGATTAAAATATATAAACTACTGGTTGTGAGTAGTGAAACTACACCAATCTCAGTTACTAAATCTCAAGTAAATAAAAATGTGTTCAACGTCTACATTCATAAATGTATTTACCTACATGTTTTTTTTAAATTTTCTTTTTGAACAGACTTATAAACGAGCCATACAGAATTATCACAGACTAAAAGAGACTGAATCATCCATCCATGAGAACAGATCGCCATCCGTTTTTCTCATACTATAATTAAAATCAAATTGCGAGAAAACCCCTATTAGGGTACTTTTTTAAAAAAAAAACTTGGCTATTTTTCATATTTGATAAGATGTAGAAAGTAGTTGACGCTAGTTTTCATCCAAGGCCAAAATCTAGGGCAATCAACAGCATTGCCAACTTATTGTCTAAAACATGGCAGAAGATAGAGGAGGGTCAAAGGGCCCTGATGATGTCAGCACTTCAGCCCACCTGAGCAGGCCACAAGTCACCAGCACTGCTTGCTGTGATGGCCTTTTTTGTGACCGGTAAGGATACTATACAATTCCTCCATAGTTTCCACAAAGAGCACATATGAATATCTGTTCCCATCAGATTTTGCAACAGCACAAATGCTACCACATAATGATATTGATTTTAATGCTGCCTTGAGTTTAAATATATTGCTTCCATGCTGTTTTATAACATGTATTTTTCATTTCTGTAAACTGCCTTGAGTGTTACATAGATACAAAGGCACTAACATTGATCAACATCCGCCCCCCCAAAGAAAAACTGTATGAAATGATGGTATGCTACTGAAAATTATGTACAAATAAGGGTAGTTCACTTTCCTGGGGTAAGCAATTTATGTATTAAAGAACAAAAGTACTTTATAATTACAAAAAAGAGTCTGGGGCAATTTGCATTAACAGCTCTGTATATTATAGAAAGTTGCGTATAAAGTTATGCTAATATGTGTTAGAACTGGAACATAAATGGTTTCAAATCCATAGCAATTCCCCAGATAAGAATACTGCCATAGTAATGTGGACAGTAAAAAAGAGCTAAACTGGATTTTTATAGAACTGTACATTGTGAGGGTATAGTCAGGTATATAACTGCCTACATATGCTCACTCTATTTTTACTTTCCGAACTGATGAAACAAAATGGTGCTAATTTCTAAGCCAATGCTTTTGGATCACAGGAGAAATAAGACTTACTGTAATCCTGCATCCATGATGGCATCTTGACTTTGATGAGTGTAGATGCTGAAAGATGCTGTGTTCAGAATTTTTATTATCAGGGTTATTCCAATGCAGGCTCTCATCTGTTTATTTCTTTTCAATCCAATGGAATTTGGAAAGAGATTATGTAGAGCAGTGTTTCTCAACCTTGGGAACTTTAAGATGTGTGGACTTCACCTCTCAGAATTCCCCAGCCAGCATGTAGAGGGTCAGGACTCTATCTCTCTGTTGGTCAGCATAACAACTCTCCAAAAGCTGTACAGAATGGGACCAAATTTGGTATGCAGAGAGAAGCTAGCAAAAGAAATCAGAAGTTTGGAAATGGGCCTACTCAGGTGAAGCAGAGGGAAAAAAATCCTGAAAATTTTCCCCAGTGCATCTCTAAGGGAGTAGCAGTTCAGAAGGTTGCTGTCTGTTCCAGGCATCCCTCCTTGTTCCCATTTACCTGGCCTAGAGCAGGAGTATTATTAAGGGGTGGAAAAGAATTTCAGGGCCCCTGCTCTGCATGCTTTCCCTACTTTGTTTTTAGTTATTGTTCATGATCATATTTCCTTAGGGATAAAATATTCAGGCTGCTTAGCAACTGGCCCTGAAACAAGCAGGGAATGGGTAGATACTCTTACCAGCAATCTGAACTGTTCTCTTACAGAGGGATTTTTAAATTAGTCCTAGGACTGTAGGCAGCCTTTTCAATTTGGTTTCTGGCAAACTTTAAAGGACCAATAATAGCATTCATGGTTTCAGATAAACTTCACAGCAGTAACTCATGCCATCATCACCACACAATTAGACTATTACTATGTGCTCTGCATGGGACTACCTTTGAGGATCATCCAGAAGCTCCGATTGGTACAAAATGCAGTGGCTGTTGTAATGGCAGGTGTTAACTGCCTGGAGCACATCACATCTGGCCTTAAAGCCTGCAATGATGACAAGTAGGCTTCCAAGTATTCAGAGTGCTGCTTTGGACCTATAAAGCCTTTTCTGACTTGGTGCCAAACTATGTACGGGACCACCTTCTCCAGCTAGAATGGACTTATCTGTTATGTTCTTTGTGGAAGAAACCCTTGGGGATCCCACTTTTTCATGAGATTGGAGGGTGAAGCCAATAGATAATGTCTTTCTGCAATGGTTCCAAGATTATGAAACAGCCTTCCTTTGAATGTCAGGCTTGCCCCCAGTGTAGTGGCCTTCTGGAAAATATTTTTTATTTATTTATTTATTTATTTATTTATTTGTTGGATTTCTCCCCCGCCCATCTCCCCCACAATAGGGGACTCTGGGCGACTTACAAAAAACTTTAAAACTATAAGTATATATAAAATACATAATACATCCAGAATTAAAAACAATACTAAAAAAGGAAATATTAAAAGTTGAACCTTTGATGGTTGATGTCTTGCTGGTGTTGGTGATTTTTAATTGTACAGTTTTCTTTTATACTATTATGTGTGATGGGTAAAATGATATTAATTATGATTTAATTTGTTTTGATGTTATGAGGTTATTTGTTCTTACTGTGGACAGTTTAATGTTGTGGTGTTAATGTTATTGTTTTAAACCTATTGTACATGTTTTATTATTTATATATTTATGTTCTATAATCAATGTTTTAATTCTGTTGTAAGCCACCATGAGTCTGTAAATAGTTGGTGGCATAAATTCAATGAATGAATGAATGAATGAATGAATGAATGAATGAATGAATGAGGTTGGCATTACTTTTGATCTTTCTATGAGAAAATATGAAGCTCAATGGTGATAGCCTATGCTTTTGAGGAAGTAAATGTAACAATTCTCTTTCTGTGGCAAGGGATTTGGAAGATACAGATGGTACCCTCTGCCTTGGGGTTCCAAAAAGCCCTTAAAGCCTGGCTTTGATCTCAGGCCTGGTTGTCTCAGTGTTGCTGGGAAACTGTCATGCTTTGTTTTAGTGGTTGTTTTTAGTCCAAACTATCTTGTTTTGTGTTGCCTATGTTTTTAATTGTTTTAAGTTAGTAACCTATTTTCTAAGCTGCCCAGAGTCCACTGGAGCGGGTGGCTATAATAAATTTAATGAAATAAATAAATAGCTGGTCGACAAAATTGATATAGAATTCTGGACATAAGAATTGTAGTCCTGCATATATGGAGTTCTACCAGGTTGTTAAAGGCTGAGAGAGCCAAATCATCTTGATATTAAGAACAGCACTACTAGATAAAAGAGAGCTAAGAGTGTATGCATCATATAGAGCACATGTTTACTAGTCACCGTTTGTATGCTACAAATTTCAAAGCATCCTTGAGCCCTAGATGCATGTGTGTGCGTGTATAGTGTAATTACCAATGTAGGACTCAGATGGCCTGCCAGCAAATCTGCTTAGCCATGTGATCAAGAAAGTGATTGTGGAGGTTTGTCCTATGTAATGGGAAAAGATTTGGATTTTTTCCCCCTCTTTCTTCCACCAGCTCATTTCTCAGTTTTTATTTAGGCTTCATGCTTCTTCTAGAGCCTTCAGGCTCCTGTCCAGGCCAATATATGCCATGATTGACTTTGATTTTCGGAGGTGAGTGATCTGTTGTATTAGGCAGTGGTGGGAGCAAAGACGGAACACTCGGCATAGCCTAACTTTGACTCCTGCCAACCTGACATTGTACACACTAATGGAATGTGAAGGAGCACCTCTAAATAGCCTGTCAAAGTTTTTTGATGTTAGGGAGCCCACAGATGGAATTCATTTCCACACTGTTCAAAAAATGTAAATGATACAAGGACATTAAAGAGCATTAAACTACTTGATGACATTTTGGTCACGTTAATGAAAAGTGGCATTTATAAGTTACATAAGAAGTAATAAAGAGAAGTATGAGCATGTGGCAATATATACTGATGTGTATGTGTGAGACAGATGGATCAGGAATGCAGATCATTTTTTTAAAGCAACTTGAATTGCCCTGCAACTTTGTCATAATGTTTAATCTGCATACTTTGAGGATTGCAGATTCAAACAGGTGTGGGATTAGATAAGCCCACACCTGTTCAAGCCTGATCTGGTTCCCACTGAAATTAGGGGAGAGATTATACTTTTGGGCACTGCACATGCTTTACGTTCAGAAGCCCCAAATTTTTAAGTGTCCAGTCAGAACCAACATAAGGAGATCAGAGCCAATATAAGGTAGCATCATAAAAGTAATTCCTCAGCTACCAGAAGGATAAGTCTTGCTGTGAAAATATAAAAGCTGACTTCTTTTTTGACATCCAAGCACTACACATGCAAAACAAATATTGTCCATGAATGTTGTGCCTATAAAGACTTTAAAGTAGAATAATTGGTCTTAGGAGTAGCTTTATGTCCCTTTCACATAATGCACTTGATTCTTCAGTTAGTTTAAAACAACCATTTCTAGGCTGGGAAATAGAAAATGGGATCAAAAAACCTAACCTTAGATCTGCCAAAAGACTCAATAGAGAAATTCTGGCAAATCATCACCTCTGATTGCTCACCCATTTGTATTAAGAATTGATGAAAAAGAAATGGTAAAATAGGTACATATTGTAAATTTTAAAGTATTGAAAAGGATGCTACAAATTTAGATCATCACTAGGGCTGAATAGAGTCAAGATTCAGAGTTGGAATTTGCTTTCGGTTCCACAATTTAGATGTGAAGCACCTGAAGTACCAAAATACAAGACTAGGTAATAACAACATGATCACATCTCAAGTACTTTCCATGACGGATTCATGAATAGGGCTCAGCTTCTCCAAAATCAACCTTTCAGCACATTTACTTGAAACGAAATCACATTGAACTCAATGGGATTTAATTCTGATTAGACAAATGCAGAAGTGAGTGGTTGATTTATGATTTCACACATACATAAGCACATACACAGCATGCATGGGATGGCTTTTAATCCTTGGGTGCTACTCTCAGACTCCTTTTCATGCTTTATCAGACGCACTCATTTACTGCTGATACATCAGCCAATGAAAATATGCCATTTTTATACTCCTACTGTGGTTTTGAAATTTAGTACTGACATCCAGAAGCATCTCTGGCATATGCAATTTACCACCACGCATTAAAGATGACTACTAACCAGGTTTGAGTGCTGGCCCCTCTATTTTTCATACAAGCCACTTTCCAATTAGCTATTTAGGCAAGTGCTTGTTTAATGGCTTATATAATTTCAGGAGAACATCCATATTTTATTGCCTCTTCCATATATTACATATGAATTTGCTTAATAAAACTTTCTGCTGTTTAAAAAAAAAAAGTTTGCCATTAGAGCATGTCCCATTGCATATCACATTTCTTGGGATTGTGGTTCATGAGAACTAGAAAGTTACATTTTGTGATTTATGAAATGCCAAACAAAAGATTCTTTGAAACTTTGCTAACTTATAGCCAAGAGAGTCTTTGCTTAACCATCCCTATTAAAACTGTTAGAAGGATCAGGAGTTTCTGGAACACTTATTTGCAAGTGCCATGGCAGTGGGATTGCCTGAGCTCTTGCCGTGTATGAGCAAAGAAAGATAGGAGACTAGGAGACCAGCGGCTCCAGCTGCATTTCTCCTAATCATATAAGACGAGTATTTTTCCAGCTTTCGTGGTTACATTAATTGTTAACGACAAAGGCAGCCTTCGCTCTGTGTGGTTTCCTGCCCAGGTTTGGATCCCATACAAGGGTCTTTTCTCCCCCGCCCGCTGTCCTACTTCTCCCATATAGGAAATGCAACCTGAGATGTGCGAAAAAACAGCGCACCCATTGTCATCTAATTGGCCCTCATTCAGGCGCATCGGGCCTCAGCGGTGTGCTGTAGAGTGTCTGTTCCACAACAGGAAAGCATAAACCCAGGCTCAAATCATAGGAAATTCATCAAATATGCTTCTTAGAGTTCTGTCTTTCAAGGTCTGCTTCCTTGCCATATGATCTCTATAAACCAAATTACTGCTGGCCTGAGTACAAGACTGGAGGCGCCTGGGGCTCGCATATAATGAATGCCAAATGGACGTGACAATAGACTGATCATGAAGAAGAATGGAAATTTTTTAAGTACTTCTTTTATTTCATTTACAGAAAGCAAACTGACTACACTTAATACATTTCTAAAGGAGCCAGTCATTTCCTTGTGGTTCCAGACCTGCGCACCACGTCTTTTTATATCAGCCTCATTAAAGCAACAGAATGTAAGGTTTCTCAGTAGAAGCCTTAAAGCAGGATAAACTAAAAACAAAACAAAAAAAGCAAAATAAACCATCATATTAGTCAGATTTTTGAATCTTGAATCCATTTTTTGAGAAAGATTGCTTCACAAAATTCATTGAAGTGAAAGAAGATGACACAGGAGCAGTATTGTGGGGATGACTCTCTCTGTTCCATTTACCCAATACAGCCAAAATTTATCATACCAGAATTGCTGTATTTTTAAAGGAAGGGAAAAAAACATCTCCTTAAAAGTCCTTTTGGTTGCCTCTTGCCAGGATTGTCTAACATTTCCTAAGAACCACACAAAGAATGCCCAAGAAAGTGTGTGTGTATGTGTGTGTGTTTATAGATATAAAATATCATTTACCATGCCATATGTAGAAAGGAATTAATTATGCTTTTTAGCCTTTAGAGGATATTGCACTTAAAAATGCAAGTCAACCACAGATTGTCTATAACCTATAAATGCTTCCAAATTCACAGACATCAGCACTCTTACACTG
Organism: Python bivittatus; assembly: GCF_059951505.1. NCBI lineage: Eukaryota > Metazoa > Chordata > Lepidosauria > Squamata > Pythonidae > Python > Python bivittatus. The sequence continues at coordinate 57,543,163 of NW_028277075.1, forward strand.
CCTTCCCTGAAAAGTAATAATACATACATATTAATGGATCACTTTTTGTCCTTTGGGGAGTATATATCTGAAAGGGTCAAGGCACAATAATAGCTCCTTTAAGGTCTCTAAATGCTTTAATTGTTTTATATAGGTTATAGTGCTAGTATTAATTAATGATGAATGTTTTGTGTAGGTTTGCATTTTATGAATACACCCAGAGGAAACAAAAATATAGACCTTCTTTTAAACTGATCCTTTTTCACTGCTGAAATGTTTGGAATTGTTTAAATACAAAACGATTTTAACCACATTTCAATTAGAACCATGAAATATAGTCTATGAGGTCATGCAATTCAACAGAACTTTATTCCACACTGAAGCTTAAAGGAAGCATGAAAACAGCCCAAATGTGACTCCAATTATGCTTTTACATATATCCCTAATGTAGTATTACTATCGGTCTCTGGTCTATCATAACAGCGCTAGAAATCCATTGTTAATGGATTTCATTAATGATCCATTGGCAGAAAAAGAAAATCGTTTCTCTTAAGTTGAACTACCGCTTGAGCAGTACATGGACATCCATATTGTTTTCTTGAGAACAATGTTGAAAAGGTTTGCCTTCTCCGAGAAAGATTTTTGGCTGGGGGGGGTGTCAACCTGGTGATCTCCTCTTCAGGTATCCATCAGGTCCAACCCTACTTAAATTGCTCTCTCATTTCAGTGCACGTTAGAACAAATATGCAGCCTCTTCCCCATGCTTTGATGAAATATTGCTTCTAAGTGTTGCATGGGAAAGATTACCAGAAGGTAAATCCCCTGGCTCAGCCCCTCTGTGGCAAATTTTATTCCCATGACACTGCACCTATGTAACCACATGAAAAGTCATCATGGTTCAATGATGTTCCCTGTACTACATTAACAAGGATTGTGATATAGCCAGGAAAGCACATGACATGACATGACATGACATGACATGACATGACATGACATGACATGACATAAAGGAAATGTTGGTAGTGTGAGTAGAAAAATTCACCGTGAAGTGGTAAAATCGTGTTCTTATCTTACAAGCAATGGATAGACCTTGTAATATTCAGATCAGTCCAGACTATGCTTTCTGGATGCATGTGTTTATGTCAGATGGAGTATGACTGGTGAATACTGCTTTTCTGATCCACCATTTATTTAGATTTTCTTTGCCAAAATTTATGGGAACAAGGGCTTTGTATACTGATTTTATCAGGGATACACAGAAGAATGACACAACTATTACAATATAGTCTCTGTTTTTATAAAGGTGAAGTGGGATGGAAGAAGGCCAATGTTCTGAATAAAATAAATGATAGATCATCATGAGTAGCATTTTACATGTGATTTCATTGGCCATGATAATGTCAACAATAATATTTGAATAACAGTAATTCTCTCAATGGAGAATGTCATGGCAAAGTGTTTAACTGCTGTTGAAGTTGAGGTAGGCTGCCTCCATCTAAAGTTTAGGAGGCGCCTTTAAATTTATTTATTTACCCAGGCATTTTCTGAATGTTATGCTTTTAATGTTTTTATAAATGTTTATATTGTATCTTTGTAAACTTCCTAGAGCTGTTAAGGAAGTGGGTTGGATAAACATTTTCTAATTAATAAATGTTCACTGTACTTGGCCCAAATAATATCTGTATTGGCACTCCTATACAGCAGCTGGCATAAAGTTGATGGAATTAACTAGAATGAGCACAAAAATTTAAAAAAAAAAATTCAAACACCTCTTTTTTCCCCCTTTCTTCTTCAGAAATAAATATTTCCCTTTCTAAATAAGATAGGAGAGTATGCATTTGGTCTTGAACATGTTTCTTCTGAAGAAATTGAAGTACAGGATATACATTAGCTTTCCCTAGCTTAGTTTCCTGGAGGTGTTGTCCACTACAACATCCATTGTCCTTCGCCAGCATGATTAGTGACACTTCTGGTGGGAATGCTGGAAGTTGCAGCTCTTACACAGCTAGAAAGCAGCAGGTTGAAAGCAGATATTTTAATTATACTAAGCAGAAAGTAAAGTGCATATGGAAAAGCTGCAATGGTTTCGCCATGCTCCAGATCAAAGCAAATAAGTGCCAATTTATTTCAAATTAACTAAAATATGATGTATGTAATTCAGCAATGTCTTCAGTCGGGAAAACATTCCACAGGAAATGCATCAATATTCATGTTGTTAAAGGTTTAGTTTTAGAATTAGGTCTCTCGCTATTAGATGGGATAGTGCCAAAATATACTTTTAAGCAGAGGATAGAAGTGGTCAGCTTACTTACTGAATAGCATTTCTTTTAGCAATGCCTTCACATCCATCTATATGACAGCTTGCCATCCACAAATTACACACATACAATACATATGTGTGAAATAGATATAGAGTGAGGATGTACGATTTCCTAATGTTGTAACAAACCATACTTTGTCATATTCAGACTCCATTGGATTCTGAGCTTACATATTTCTTATACTTGTACAGCCTAATGCTTTTTCCTTCAGAAGCTTCTGAAATATCTATTAAAATGCTGATGGTTATAGCTTCTGTTGCTCTCTCTTGCAGCTTTTGGCCAGGTGTTAATCATTCACTGTATGAAGGCATTTCTTTCAAGTTCTTTTTGATGGCTGACAATTACTATACATCCTAAAGCAAATGCTCTCCTTCTGAATGGAGTTACAAAGTGTGACATGGATGCACATATGTACATAGCAAACTACCTTATACCAAGTCAGGCTGATACCGAATCCATCTAGCTCTGTACTGAATTGTCCACGGTCGCTGTCCAGAGTTTTGGGCAAGCTTCCCCGCCCCCCCCGCCCCCCGATTTTCTTAGCAGTCCCATAGAGTGAACCAGAAACCTCTTGGAAATAAACTTATGCTCTATGATATATGAACTGCCCCCATTCAATTTGCTTTTGAGTCGACTCACTTTAGTTTCTATGTGTTTTCATATTGGAGAGCGCCAGGCCAGCTTAAAAAAAAACAACCTTCCTCTCTTTTTAATATATATAATTATGGCTATGCCTTATTTATACAGCACTTCAAAATAACAATGACTACAAGCAAAAACAGCTAAGCCCTTCGATAACGATAAAAATACTAGGCAAGACAGCTAGGCTCCACGCTGCAATCCCGTCCCTTTAGGCAGTGCGTGGAAAGTGGGGTTTGCAGGGATTCAAAACCTGCAGTCCAGTGTTAGATACTATCAGACCAAATTCCTCATTTGGAGTTTTCCTTGCCCCATTGCATGTCTAGACCAGCCCAGAACATCATATACTCTTAGCCCTTCAGCAATCTGGAGTTTAAAAGTATATGCCTTGAATTTAATAAGGAAAATACTTGGCCTTGCTCATGCAAGATGTAGCTCTCAGCTTCTGATGGCAAGGAAGCAGCCAACGCTCTTGAATATTAGCTAATTTCAATAATTGGCTGGATAAAGGGCTATTAGCAGAAAATCAGATTGGGGTTCTGTCTTTAAAAGAGTTGTGTTTCCCTAAAAGGGTTGATTTATGATTGGGAATTCTTCTTGATCCAATATCATGGGTAGGTATTTAGTACTACTGTTCCCAGTACATTTTACCACTGGTCATGCTATCAGGGACTAGTAGGAGTTATCATCTATAGCATCTGAAGATGCAGGTTTCCATAAGTTTAATGTGCCAGCTATGACCTTTCTGCGGTTGATCCACTTTGATTTGACACTAGTTATCCACATCAATAGTTTTGTCACAATATTACAGTTGGTGCACAATGCAGCAACTGAGCTGCTAACTAGTACGTGGTGTTAAGATTGCATGATCTTATTACTACTTGCTAATTCCTTCTGCAGGTAAGGTAAAGCCCATCTAGTTTTGAACACATCTAGTCTTTTAAAAGTATAAGCCAGGCTCTTTTGAGGATACTGCTCTTACTGAGGTTTACTTTTTGGGTCTCTGAGAAGGCGTTTCCTCCTGTATCATTTCTAAAGTACAGAATGCATTCATTTTGGCTTTATTGTTTTTTTAAAGGAAAAGTTAAGACACACTTTTACAATTCTCAGTGCTTTTTACTGATTTAAAACAATATTTCATGTTTCATTGCTAGCTTTCATGATCCCCATAAGCATCCATTTAGATGGAGATTCAGGACAGGCAGTTAAAAGAAACATGTTTGCATACACCTTTCATCAACCAATCCAACCCTTCCTTTTATCTCATTGCAAGTATGCAAGTTGACTTTCATGGAGAAAGATAAGTATGTGAAAAGAAGCAGAGTGTCCCATCACTTTTTTGCATATCTGTTTTCATGCATATAAGTCAGAGTAAAAAAATCCATGTCCCTCTGTCTAATTTCCCTCAGTGCAGATCAAGGGGGAAAATAATATATTTCATTCCTCTTCTTTGGAAAATCTGCCCAGATGGCATTTATTTAGCATATTTTTATGCTGCTTCATATGATGAAGCTTCTCAGTGTGGTTTATCAATGAAACAGAAATAAAATACACAATAAAATAATTCATTAACAAAAACACAACATTCAATTAAAGATCCATTTTTCCCATATTTATATCAGGAAGGCTTGGATAAAGAAATACCAAAAGGATGTTACCATAGGCATCTCTCAAGTTTTGAGGGTGGAGGAGGACATTCCAGAATGCAGGGGCCACTACAGAGAAGGTCTGGCCACCAACAACTGCAGATGACATTTAGCAACTCTTGATCCATGGAGCAAGTCCTCCTCTGACAATGGTCTATAATGGTGAAGGTAATCTGATAGCCCCTCTCCCCTCAAGTCCTGCTGTGCTGCCTCATCGTGGTGGGGATGGGGATGTGGTTCCTGGGAGGGATGAGCAAAGAACATTGGGAGAATATGCCAAGAGTATATATTCCCAGCAGGGTCACCCAAGGCATGAAGGTCATTCCAGCTGCCCAGCTAAAGCAAGAAGACACCTATATCGGGCAACAGCATTATAGGAAAATGCCAGAGGCAGACAATCACTTTAGCGACAATGGCAAAGGCATTAACTCATACTGTGCAGGAGAAGGCAATGGTAAGCCACTCCTGTATTTTTACCAAGAAAAACCACATGGATAGAAAATATAAAATGATTGACAATGTAATGCCAGATGATGGGCACCTCAGGTCAGATGATACTCAACACGCTACTGAGGAAGAGCTGAGGATCTTTTGAAGTACTAGTGGTGTTTATGACATGGACAGATTAAAGCCTTCAGGATGTCTAGTTGCTGACGTTGCCATACAGGAAAAGAAAATCTGAAGCTGCAAAGATAGAATTACAGTAGGAACGTGGAACACAAGAAGCATGAACACAGGAAAGCTTAACACAGTGAAAGATGAAATGAAACTACTACAAATTAACATATTAGGCATCAGCAAATTGGGATGGACTGGGGTAGGGCACTTTCAGTCAGAAGATGACATCGTTTATTACTTAGGACATGAAAAACAAAGAAGAAACTGTGTTGCTTTTATAGTTAGGAAGGATATACAGTAATACCTCAGTTCACGAACGCTTCTGTTCACGAACAATTCGGTTCACGAACAGCACCGTTCACAAAATTTTGCTTCCGTTCGCGAACTCCACATTGGATGACGAACATGACCCGTGGCCATCTTCCCTGCTCTGACACGTGGTCATGGCTTCCTGTAGGTGAGGGGACTCTCCCTCCAAACAATAACCACCTCCCCACCCACCTTCCTGTCCTCCACGCCAGAAGTTGCCTCAAGCAAGGTTAGTGTTCTCTCTCTTCATACTGTACTGTACTGTACTTTGTTTCATATTTTTGTGGTTTAAAAAAAAAAAATATGGTTCAGAATGGATTAACCTAATTTACATTGAACCTTATGGGGAAATTTGATTCGGTTCGCGACCAATTCAGTTCGTGACCAGAATCGTGGAACAAATTAAGTTCATGAACTGAGGTACCACTGTAGCAAGAACAGTACTTGGTAGTACTTGGCTACAATGCAATCAATGACCTAATAATATCGATTAGACTTTGTGGACAACCCTTTAATATGACTCTCATTCCAGTTTATGCTCCAACCACCAATGCAGAAGAGGAGGTTGATGACTTCTATGATCAAGTTCAATTTGAAATTGACGGAACATGCAAGGAGCTGTGCTGCTTATGACTGGAGATTGGAATGCCAAATTTGGAAACATGAAAGAGAAAAATGTAGTTGGATTGTATAGCTTAGGAAACCAAAATGAAGCAGGAGACCAATTTATCTATTTCTGCCACTCCAATGATTTCTTCATAGCTAACGCTGTCTTCAAACAACCAAAATGACACCTCTATACATGAACATCACCAGATGGGGTATATAAAAATCAGATTGACTATATTATTGCTAAAATGAGGTGGAGGAGCTCAATTATAGCACCAAAGACATGACCAAGTACTGACTGTGAAACAGATCATGAACTGCTCATGTGCAAGCTCCAAGTTAAGCTAAAAAAGAAGAAAGCCCATCAGTTTCCATGATATGATTTTGAACATATACCCACCATTTTCAAGGAGAATGTCAGGAATCATTTTGAAGTCCTGAATTTCATTGATAGAGAACCAGACGAATTATGGAATGAACTTAAAGAAGTCATTAAGGATGAATGTGAAAAAAGAGTGCCAGAAATGAAGAAAAAGAAGAAAGCAAACTGGATGTCAAACAAACAGTCAAAATTGCCAAGAAGAGAAGAGAAGCCAAAGTCAAGAAGGGCAAAATCTCAGAAAGGAACTTAACCAAGAGTTTCAAAAAACTGTTGGAAGAGACAAGAAGCAGCATTACAACATCTGTAAAGGCAGTGAAGATGGAAACAGATATAGAAAAACAAGGAAAGTTTTTCAAAATATCTCTGAACTCAGAAGGAGGTCCTAACTTCAAAGTGGTATGCTAAAGGATGCCAATTTACAGATAGTAACCAATTCAAAATAGATCAAAGAAAGATGGAAGGAGTATACTGAAACACTATACAGAAGAGATGTCAACATCCAAGATACCTTAGAAGATATTCCTTACTTACAAGAACCTCTAATACTAGAAGATGAAGTTAGATCAGCACCTTAGTCATTACCAAGTCAAAAGGCTACAGAAGGCTAATATCCACTGAAATATGATAAGCAACAGAAGAAGAATCTGTCAAGGTTCTAACCAAGCTATGCCAGCAAATCTGGAGAATGACACAGTGGCCAACCAATTGGAAGAACCCAATCTACATTCCAATACCAAAAAAAGGAGACTTAACAGAGTGTGCAAACTATTGTACAATATCCTTAGTTTGACATGCTACCAAAATAATGCTTAGAATCATCCAATGCAGATTAGAGCCCTACATGGAAAAAGAGATACCAGATGTTCAAGCTGGCTTTAGAAAAGGCCAAGAAACACAAGACATTATTGCTGATACCCGCTGGATAATTGAGAAAGCCAAAGAACACCAAAAAGAAGTCAGCATGTGCTTCATCGATTATAGAAAAGCCTTTGATTGTGTCAATCACATCAAACTCACTCTTAACCCTAGGAAGAAGAAGGCAGTGGCAAGCAATTTCTGAAAAACCTAGCCAAGAAAACTTCAGGGACTGGTCCAAGCAGTTGCCAGGAGCCAAAAACTGATTCAAAGTCACCAAGGGGGGGAAAAAAAGAGTCCAAAATTGCCACCAATTCCCACATGGCGTATTACATTCTGTAGGGGAAATTAAAATATCTAGGGAGACATACCTTATTAAAAGTAACGTTTCTGTAACCATACTTGGGAAAGACAACAAAAAAGATGAAGCTAAAAGCTGGGGAAAAGTTTAGTACGTATATTTCCATAGTGTATAAGGAGGGAAAGGGTTATATAAAGACTGAGCAAGAGCAGAAAAGAGCCAGGGAACATAGTGCAGCTGAACATGTGCAATTCTTGTTTATACAAGTTGTTTTGAAGGGGGAACTTCCTCCACTTGAAACATCTAAATACAATTAGGAAGGCTCGAACACTTCATTTCTCGGCAAATGTCTTGGCTGTGCTCTGATCAGGAATTTAGGCTGCTACTGGAGAACCGGGCAGGGAGGTTCCTTTTCTCTCCTGAGGCAAATTAGATTTCATTCTCTTAGTAGGGCTGACAACTTCATTTTTAGCCAGCTTTCCCTTTCAGCCAATGTACACTTGAGGCCATGTGTAAACTGCTGTCTTTTTGCTGGCACGCTGAGTTCATTCTCTCCCCACTTTCATGTTGCTAGTGGCAGCACAATTTAAAGGGGAAAAAAAAATGTGTGAGATGAGCGTTGCTATATTCTCATGAGATCCAGGGCAGGCAAATGGCAGGCTTGTGGTTAGCCAAGGTAAAACAATGCAGCTGATTGAAAAAGCTGGCTCCAAGCAGCATGGATGCTAATAGCTGTAAGAAGCGAGTATGACTGATTTCGGATTCATTTCCTTTTTGCTGGGGCTCTTCATGCAGCAGCAGTACAGTCAAAATGCAACACTTTTTCCCAGCAGGATCCAGGGATCTCAGTGGAATCTTTCTATGGAAATGCAGGATTCTGCCAGGGGTGTGAGCACTGTCCTGTCCTTGTGTCTCAGCCGGTGTGGTTAGCAGACTGAAATCCTATGAACTGAGAACTTGGCAAACTTGGTTTAATCTATTCAAAGCAATAGGAAACTGATTAGGAATAGGCTTGCATTTATTGTTTTATTTATCTATTCATTTATTTATTCATTCATTCAAATGTGTTATAGCTGCCCAATTCCGACGGATTCTGATACAGAAGAAAAGGAGTACTGTTTATTAAACACACTATATTAAGCATAACATGACAGCTTTTCCTCTGGCAATATCAAAGTGGATATTTTACATCTGCATCTTGAAAGATCTCTGCTAGTACATTTATAGGTATTTTAGAAGGAGAAATTGCAATCCCCTGCTAACCCTATTCTCAGTGTATGGGCATCGCCAACACAAAACTCACTACTTACAGAAGCCCATGGCTGCTCACAAAGTAACAGTCAGACCAGCAGCCCATCTCCTTCAAAGAGCAATACTGGATCTCAACCACCCGCTACACCTGACAGGCTTCTTAGCCAGGGATGCTTAACATTACTGTAGCTGGTGCAATACGGTATTCAACCCATCATTGCAACACTCAAGAATTTTGGGCTCACTATACATGGTGCAAGCTGCATTTGCTCTTCTAACCAGTATAAAGAATTATACATATGCATATCTGGTGAACTGGGCCCATGCTTCACTGGTCCTGTTGCCTCCATGCATTTGCCGTAATGTCTACATGGTGTGTGCCAACAATAGACACTGTGCTTCTGCTGTGTAATCAACTCATCATACTTTGGAATTTGTCCAGAAAGAGTTGTTGTCAGTAGCAAAGGTACCATTTCAAATTAAAATCGGATAAAATATTCTACAGTTTTTTTAATAAGAGCTGTTTTATTTGTTGAAAAGGTTTCTTTTGAATGCGGTTGGGTTTTTTAATAGCATATAAGTATTAGAGATAGAGGTGCTCCTAAAGCAAATTCAGATAAACACATTCAGCTAAATTCAGCTAAACGCAGAGCATAGAGTACATGTCTCTAGGGTGCTTATGACATGCAGAGAAAACCTTTTGGTGACTGGAATTTGATTAGATTAAAGCAGCATTCCAAACCTGTTTACTTGCAAGTAAGCACCACTTACTTCAGAGGGACTTCTTTTAGACCATTCCTTGCCATAACCTTTCATTTTAGCTTACCAATATGTGTGGCCCTCGGTAGATGGAGAATGCAATTTATAAATTTAATACTGTATTATTTACATGTAATCCTTACTACTTGTGGAACTGATTTTACTTGATTATACATCTCTGCACAAAGGCTTACCATTTTCTTATTAAAATATGATATTTTATTTTTTTAAAAGGCCAGGGATTTCTAATGCACAGATATTACATATTTACATATCATCATCATCATTCCCCATTGGCTTTTCACATCTTCTTGCAAAAATGTCTTTCAGACCAATGTATTGTCCCTCCCTGTAGATCCCTATAGTCCACTGCTTGGTTTCCCCTCCTACCTACCATTATCAAGCTGTAACTGAGTTGCTGACAGTAAAATCATCATTAGGCGACTTCTTAGCACCTTCCTTCTCCACAGTCTCTTCTGTAATGCTGGGTGAGCCACTCACAAAGGCCACTGTGGCGGTTTGGTTGCTCTGTTGGAAACAGAAGTAAAATAACAGTCAGCTTCTTTTATTACTGCCAACCCATCCAGATGATTTCAATTTGTTAGGATCTAATTGTAGCAGTATCTAATTGTCTGACCAACTGTGCCAGCAGGCAATGGCTGGGCTTCTTCTGCAGCAGTTTTAGAAGTCAAGGATTTCAATTTGGAATGGGCTGAACCCCTGGGGAGTAATTCATTACCCACCTGATCTGACTCTTTAACCAGCTGCCAATGCAGTAACCACCCATGCAAGGGTTTTGGGGGGTCCATTGCTAAACGCTCCTTTTCTGGGATTTTTTTTAATAGAAGAAGGAGCCTTTAGGACAGTAGCCTAGCTTCAATAGAAGGGTGGCTGCCACAAAATTTAGCAACATGCTATCCTTAAGTCATGCAGTTTATTCATTATTGGTCTAGTCCAGTGATGGCGAAGGGGACGCAGTGGCTCAGCGGCTTAATGACGCTGAAAGTTGCCGGCCAGAAATGGTCGATGCTTCAGCGGTTCGAGTCCAGCCTTTGTGTTAGCAGGGGGAGCGCCTGTTTCCTCCCCAGTTCCTGTCAACCCAACAGTTCAAAAACTCACGTGAGTAGATAAATGGGTACTCTCACTCCGGTGGGAGGAAAAATGCTGGCGGCGCCTTGCAAAAGGAGTCGGGAGCAGTTGCCGGTAAGCGCGAAAAACCATGTGCGCCCAAAAAGGGCGCGAAGCAACGGAAACCCCGCCTCCTGCGCTTGCCAGCTGGGCTCTGCTCTAGGAAGGAGGCTCTGGCAAACCACTTCCGAAACAATTGCCTTGAAAACTGCAAGGACTCATCCAAGCAGTCACTGCAGAGTCGGTAACGACTGAGCGCAGATTAAAAAAAAAAAGTGATGGCGAACCTTTTGGGCTTGGCATGTCCAAAATTCAGAAAATGCCTAACTTGACTCTGCTGGTGTGTCCCCCCTCCCTGAACAAAACAGAAACAATTCTTTACATATTCATTTATTTAAAAAAAATACAGTCCAATCATGTGTGGTGCTAAGTATAAAGAAACATTAAATAATTACAAAAATGAAATACAAGTAAAACAAACTCAGTTTCTTTGGTAACTCAGACAGGGAGAATAGTTGTTGTCAGGTGTTGGTGAATGCTGGCGTGTCACTCAAAATGTCATGGCATGTCATCTTTAACACGTGTGTCATAGGTTTGCCATCACTGGCCTAGTCAGTAAAGGCCCAAAGAACTGATTCTACATGTGTCTTCTGAGGCACTTAAAATTGTTTATGATGAATAGTGTTACCACGAAGCCTATTTTTAACCAATGTTGGCATTTTGGTTTCCAAACCTGAAAAGCTCTTGTGTGCCTCCACAAGGATGTATGGATCCCAAACATGTCAAGCATGAAAAAAAAAAGGGGTGTGTGCTGTTTTATTACACAGTAAAAGAGAGGAAATAGTCTTGGCATGTAAAAATGGTGGGGCTTAGTGATTTAACTATCAGTGTGAGCCCAACCTCATGTTGGCAAGACTTGAATGTTCTCAGAATTTCCATCTATTTGTTACCATTTTATTAAGGAGAAAAGTGTGGGGGAAATGAGTGGGTTCTCTCTCTAGACGTTCAGACTGTTGTAGGATTGTTAATCATCAAAGGAATTCAGTGTTTCTTTTCTTTTCTTTTTCCCTTCAGAACCCTCAGACTGCAGAGTACAGTTTAGATGAGACATTTCACTGTTAAGTACTATATATATTTGGAAAAGCAAACATCATCACTCACACTGATCATTAACTCACTATGAGAAACACAATTTTTTTTTCCCCTCACAGATACTCATAAGTATTTGAGAGGGGACCCAGGGACACTGCTGAAAAATGGAATGAATGTCAACCAACATAAAGAACATTCTTCGCCAGGGACTTAGAGCAAATTCATGGAGCTAGGCGGAGCCTTCAAAAGAGGTACTTCATAAGACTCAGGAGCACGTATGAAGAATCTCTTTATGGAGGGTTAAAGAAGTTGCATTGTTGCAAGGCATTTGCAGCATGGCTGCTTCAATGATTTGAAAAGAGGTGCTTTAGATGTGCTCCAACATTTATTATTTATTTCATCACATTCCAAGGATACCTGACTCCTTGATGACTTTGGGAAGCTTTCAAATAAGAACAATACATATTTTTTTAAAAAAAGAAACCTACTGGAAGAACAGAATACCAACTATAAACCACCCACAGCAGAAAGGGTTCCACAATTACCCTGTTTCCGAAGCTGTGAGAACAGCCAGGTCTTCAACAGTTTCCTAAACGTAAGGGTGGGAACCACATGAATCTCTGGGGAAACATCATTCCAGAGGGCAGGGATGCAACAGAGTAGGCATGCTTCTTGGGTCCCACAAGATAATGTTGCTTAATCACCTGGTCTCAGAGCTTAAGGAGGCAGAGACAACTTGAGTTGCACAGTTCTTCAAACAGCCAGACCCTCAGCCATGCATGTTGCAGAGGACCTCTTTCAAAGTCTTTGCACAGCCCTAACAGCTAGCCTTCCTTTCTTTGGCTCTGAAAACAGGATGCCTGTAAGACTAGATCAAAGATTGAAGACCATCTCACAGACCGTCTTGTCAGTAGTTCCTGGCGAGCTTATTGCCCATTGAAATGACTATGCTCCTCCAGGACAAGGGTGGGGCTCTTCAGATAATAGAGTATAACCCATCACTCCTCATAATTAGCTATATAGCTGAGGCTGCTGAATGTTATACTCAAGACTCTTGGCGTCCAAAGGTTCCATATGCTAATCCTAAAGAAACTTTACATCACATTCATTGTCCAAAATTTAAAGTGACATACTATAACTAGCAGTACTAATCTTCCTGTTCAGAGCAAGTATCTTCTCCTGAGCTCTTTCTCAGATACAACCTAGCAGTGTCTGTATATGTTTTAAAATCTGTTATTTACTTTCCAACCACTAATGCTATATCTAGCTTTCATCCCTCTGCCTGCGAAACACAAAGGATGAATTCAGTATCTCACCTGCTCCAGTCTTTATCACCTCAAGGCCTAAGTCACTGCCTAGTTTACCTTCTTTTCACAAAGAGCCATCCATGTAGAAGCGGGAGGCTGAAGCTCCCTGTATACTTGTCCTCATATCAAGCTGTGAATGTGTGAGGTAGAGTGTGACTGGGTGTATGTCAATGAAGGGGAAAAGGCTAGGTGTGATTGTCATGGGAGCATGCAAGGTTTGTGCATAGAAATGTGCAAAGTGATGCCAATCCAGGCTGAGTACAATGACACCCAAACCCTACTTACTGCTGCCGGCCCTAGTCATCTCCACCACCATGTTTCACCTAACCTTCTTGGGAGCTCTGGAGACAAGACAATTTGCCTATAGTTGCTTGTAAGTTTTTTGAATGATGGTTTGAATTGGTTTCCCATTTTTATATTTGTTACTAGCTACTTTTTTTTCCTGTTCTATTCTTTTTCATACTTGAAATAAATGAAAGATTGTAAATTCAGGTTCAACTCCAGTTTACTCATAATGTCCCTGTGCCCCCCCGCTTCTGCCCTGAACTAGTATTTTGAGCTCAGATTAAGGTTTGATTCATCTCCCTGATTGTAATTGTGCCCCCTCTACTAATGGTCTTAAGAAAACTTATTAAATTAGAAAAACTTCATGCAAACAGGAAAAGGGGATAGGGTTTTTTTTTGTTTTTTGTGGGGAAGGATGCCTACAGATGTTATTGTGCTTTATTGCATCATGTCAATAAAAATGAAGCTGTAATTCTGAACTCTGCTTATTATGATAGCTATTAGACCGGATGGAGAATATATATTTCTCTCTCCCTGAAATATCTGTTTTGATCTGCCCAGACAGGCAACACAAGTCCAGCTTTGGAATTGTTTATAAAGTAATCAGCATTAATTTGTTCTGTTCAGATTTAAATTATATACCTTGGGCCTCCTGGATAGGATGCCATCATAGCAATTGCTGTCAAATACAAATTAATTTGCTGGTGGGGGGGGGAAGGTGACCGTCAATTTCATAAATAATTCATAGGTTGTCTTTGCATGTAACCAGCACTCAACAATTTCCCCTATATTTAAAAGAGGTGAGGCATCTGACAAGATAAGCTACGTGTGGAAGTTCAGGCCTCAATATATTGGTTTGGGCTGAAGAGTTCAGGCGAGATTTGATAATCCTTCAGCAGCTTCCCTCTCTAAAGCCTGTGGAAAATATTTCATGAAAAATAATGGTATATGTCAAGTTGCTACCAATAATATCTGAAATCCCATCCAAAGTGGCTTTCTTTTTTGACACTGTTTTGTCAAAAACAGCCCCTTTCTTTTCAATAGCAGTAACTAGTATATGATCAGAAAGAGGCTAGACCACGGCATTTATTTTTAAACACAGAACTGATGGCTCGATTTACATTTGTTCTTGTAAAGAATCAGCTTGGAAAACAAGCATTAGATTTCAGACATAATTCTGTTATTCAAATGGGAGAAGGGTTTGATAGCTATGCTAATCACTTTTATCTGAGAAAACATAACTAATAGCTTGGTTTACATTTGCCTACATTTATGGGCATAATTTTAGCACATAATTTTATTGCATCATAAAACATAATACTGCATTAGCCTGCTCTTAAAAAAGAAAAAGAAATATACCTTCCAGTGATTTGCGCTGAAACCTTCACACCGCATTTAAATGACAGAATCATTTAAAAAGTTGACCTGTTTGCATTAATATAGAACTCTCTTGTAACCATTAACTAGTTAAGGCCATTTCACGTATACTTTATATTTAGCAAGAATGTTTAAAATCTTTACATGGCTGTTGATTGAACAGAAGGAATTTTAGTCTGTTATTCTTTAGCCATATCACAGAGACATATCCCCTTCCCCCATTTTCACATCAGATGGAGCTTTCTGAAGCTTTTATTGCTATACCCAAAAGCTAAAACTTGAAAAGAAAGCTAATCTGCATACAATTTTTTTTTTTTTTGTGCTAGACCTGCATCTGCCAAATATGTATTCATGACTTAAGTACTGGAAATCTTCTAGGATGCAAGGGCATCAGTCATTTTTACTGAACATTCTTCTCTGTGAATGTAGAGAAAATCTGCTAATAAAATGCATCTGTAATAATGTACATTTCCTCTAAGGAAAGGTCAGGTAGTAAATATGCTTTGAACATTGCTTTCATTGGAGGACAAATGTATGGGCAAGTGCCCTTCATCACACATATTCTATTAGTACTGCTTTTCTTTCGTGTTGCCTTGTCATAAGCACAGCCATTTCTAAAAAGATTCTGGCTAATAAATACATTTTCCATGTCATCAAACATGATTTGCTCCATCCATCTGGCCATCCAAAAACATGGAAAAGATGGGGAAGTCATACTTTTTGTAATGAGTTCAGAAAGCATCACACATGGAAACAAACCATAGATGGGAAATTCATATTGTGTGTGTATTCAATTTCTACCTCATCTTTTTGCAATAGTGATTACTCAAGGTGGCTTATAGAGATTTTTTTATTTAAAAACTAACAAACAAATAAACAAACTTGATTACAGCCCCCAGGCTACATACCTGCTGTATCCTCTGTGATACATTTGAATTAAGATCCTTGGTATAGTATATATATTAGTGCTTAAGGATTTAGGACTGAAAACTTTAGAAAATAAAACACTCTACTCATAAAGCCATTACACTTTAGTGTTTTATCATATAGCCAGCTTAGTCTAGGGCTGCATATTGGAGGAACAAGGATTTTGTGATGTTGAGAAGATAGACTGTTTGAACCAAGAAGTGGCTGAAGAAACTGCAACTCCAAATCTATACAGATTTGGTAAAATGATTTGGCAGTGGATAAAGATCTAGTCATAGGCAAACAGTTGCTGCCTAATTCTCCACTTCAACCCAAAGCATAGGGAGCATAGAAGTGTGTAGAATTCAGTTTAACTGCTTTGGATCTGGTGTGGGAACCTTACTGTATCTGTCAGTAGCTCCTTTAAAGAGCTACACTTTTTTCTGAGCTCACATGATACTGTACCTTTGCAAACTCATACTCATCTGTGTTCAGAATATATAATGAAGGTAGCCCCATTAATTCTTCCTTGACTCAAATATGTATTTTCCTGACTTGCATAACTACTCTGTGCTGCTCTGTGTACAGGGAAAGACGCTGCTCCTTTAAGGAGCTCCTGACAGGTTCAAAGAGGATGCCCACACTGGATCTAAAGCACCTTTAATCTTCATCTCATTTCACCATGCACCAAATACTAGATCCCCAACTATCCCCTGGGCATGGGATCAGCAGGCCAGCTCCTGAAATGCTCTGACACTTTAAAGGTCACTTATGAGTTTTCCTCATCTAGTGTCGGAACACAACACTTCACACTCACCCTTGGAAATGGATCTGGTTCAATTCTTCTAGTACTTAAACCAAATGATATTTTGGGAATAATATTAGTAAATATGGTACAGTTATGGACTAAAAGGAGATTAATTATGCAGAAGGCAAGATGCCTCCCCAAGAACCACTGTCCATAGCAAAAAAAAAAAAAACAACCCCTGAGTAAGTGAGGTAGGGAAGTTATTTTTATTTATTTTATTAGTCAAATTTATACGCTACCCATCTCACTTTATAAGTGACTCTAGGTGGCTTACAAGTAAAAAGTGATAAAAAACAATAAAAATTTAGTTAGCAAAGCAATATCCAATGAGGAACCTTTATGTATCTCATAGGCAAACCACAGAACAATCTGTTGTTCCCATTGGTAATCATCTGGAATTGTTAATTGATTGGGTTTGTCCAAACATGCCTCATAGATTTCTAAATCTCTGGTCATCTCACTTCACTTGATATGGCAGCCCAGTCAAAGAGGCCAAGGTAAAGAGAGACCTGAACTTAATATTTTAGGCATATTTTGTTAGTTAATTTCCTGAATGTATGGGTTCCCTTGGGAGACAGAAGCAGTTGGGCCACAACACAGAATGACTGATCCATTCTAAGCTCCTCTCATGGTCACATGACCCAAAATAGAACATATGCAGCCTGTCCTGTGCTTCCACTGTACACATAATGTGAACATAAGATCACTGCTGGTAAAGGAGTTAGGAAAGAATTCCAGAAGCCATATGCTGCATGATTTCCCTACTTCATTCTTTATTTTCTTATGCTTCATATCATTTGGGAAATTGGATAAATTCTGTTCTAACTTCTAAGTAATGGAGTAGAAAATTGGAAAGACTTAAGCTAGAGTGCATGTATCAAGAGATTTTCACTAGGACAGGAAAACAAGAGATTCCACTGTGGACAGATCATAACAGAATTCATCTTCAGTCTTTAACAGTGCATGTAGCACAGATATGCGAGAGAGGAATAGCAGTGAGGATATTGGTTCTGCCCCTCTGTCCATCATTCTTAAACCTTCATGTATAAAAAGTCCATAAAGGAAGGTTTTCACACAAATTAGAATGCTGATGCCATGAAGAAAATGTATAGAGGCCACTCGGGCTGCAAACATTTGATATGGGCCACAGAAACAAGACCCCAAAGATTTAGCGCTCAACAGAACTGCTACCTGGATAAGAATAGATCAGGTTGTATGAAAAGTTTCCAGTCAGTGATGGTTTTCCTATTAGTGTTTTGTTACTTTCTGAAACATGTATATAGCCCAACAAATCTGGGCTATATACTGAATCTAATTAACACGTCCAAAGTTAATTCTTTAAATCTGTGCAGATTATACTGAATTCACCTAAAATAATAAAGGCAATGGATGTGGTATCTTTGAGTTTAGTGGCATTTGATTTCACGGCCTCTTGATTTTAGTTGTGCTCCTAATGTAGGATATTGCATTAATTACAGTCCTAATAAGGCTTAATTGTATAGTTATTATTCCATTACACTTGCAGCCTCTAGCAGTCTAGGGATTTGAGAAACATGCATGCCAAGGTCACTACTTAATTAGTGCTTCTTGCAATTAAGAATGAGTAAATAAAAAGCCCAAACCTTAAAAATAAAAATATTTCAGTTTTCACTATATAAAACAGAATATTGTGACTCCTTTCCAAATCCAGAAGTAAACTTGAAATTTTCCTTTACAGGTCAGTAAAAATGAGCATATTAATACAATTTATTTTTTACCAGGAACACACCTATTTGATTCTTTATCTAATCTATGGCACCTTTCAGATATGTGGACTTCAGTTCCTAGAATTCTCTGGAACATTGACTTCAATTCCCAGTCATATTGGCTGGGGAATTCTGGGAGTTGAAGTGCATACATCTGCAAGGCACCCAAACCGGAAAAAGCTGCTCTAGTTCAAATATATATACACACACAAACACTAAATTAATATGTTTTTTATCTGTTTCTCTGTACATCTTGTAGATCAGCAGGCAATCTGTTGCTGTAGGCCATATGTGATCCTTGGCCTAATTTCAGGAAGAATTATGCCTAATTTCAAAAGGCGTTTGACTCTGACAAAAACAGCTCAATTCTTGTATGTAACCTGAGAGAGAAAGAGGAGTGGAACCAATAAGAAAGATAACAAAGACTCACCAACTTTAGCTTGCGGCAGTTTGGCCCACCTTCCTCCCACCAATCCTTGACAGAAAAGAGTTTTTCCAATCTTGCTGTAGATGTTCATGAAGCAGGCATTGCTTCATGCTGGGTTAGGTTGTTATTTACTTATTTTATTTTTTGCCTTATTTCTCCCATGAGAAAAAAGCAACCAAAGGATAATTACTGGGGTGAAAAGCAGCCTTGGAACATGAGCTGGACAATGGATAGATTAAGAATTTAAGAAGAAATGTCAATCTTTCCCATCTGTGCTGGCTGGGCTTGTTGGGATCTGGTTTGATTGTGCAGTCTACATATTTTGTTGGCTTACGGTGACCTTAACCCACCCTAGATCAGAAGAAGAGATCCCATACTGGTGTCTATACTACAAGACTAGCTATAGCCCTGGGTACTTCTCCTATAGGCATGATGAACAGCCAAAGACTAAAGAATGACTCCCAGGCTTGAGGTAGAATTGCCTCTGATCTGCCTCAGATGTGTTAGGGTATGTGGTGCTCTGGTGGCCTGGTGAGAGCAGGCAGGGTTCCAGGAGGGCTTGGGTAGGTGAGAGTGTTGGTTAGAGCTTTGGAATGGGGTTCAATTGGGTCGGTAGGATCTGCTGAGTGCTAGAGGCAGAAGTAGTTCTGTGGCCCTTGGTGTGGAAAGTGGTAGGTTGGAAGTCATTGGGAGTCCTAGCCTGGGGATTGGTGTGAGGGAGGAAGGAGGTGGAGGGCAAGCAGGAATATCAATGTGGTCATGGGTAGAGGGAGATACGGTGGGAAATAAGATATGGGCTTGGAGAATGTGATGCTGTTGTGTGATGGCAGTGCCATGTTCTGGCCTCCTATGCTCTGCTCTAAACCCTGGTTACTAAACGCCAGGTTTGCCAGTAAAAAGGCCTCCATCATCTATGATTTGATCATGGATGAGAGGGCAGACCTGGTGTACATTACCAAGATGGGTGCTGAGGGAGGGGCTGCCTTCTCAGGGATTTGCCCATCTGCGTTTGAGTGTGGCATCAGCTGAAACCCCAGGGCATGGGGCAGTACAGTGGCCCTGGTTACCCAGAACTCTCTGATGGCATTCAGAGGTGCTGTCCCATAGGTGAGTGGATGTGAGATTCAAGTTTGTTAAATTGGGCTCTAAGGATCAGATGTGATTGTTGCTTTTGACCAGCCACCCTGCTGCATGGTAGCCTTCCCGCCTGACCTCCTGGATTCCATGGCCAGGTTGGCAGTGCAGTTTCCCAGGCTTATGGTATTGGAGAATTTTAATCTGACTTGTCTGAGGCTGGAGTTGGAAGCAGTTCAGGAGTTCATAGACATCATGGCTGCAATGAACCTGACCCACATAATCAAGGGCCCAACACATTGTGGTGGTCACACGTTGGATATAGTCTTCCTGTCAAGGCAGTAGCAACATGATTTGAACTTGGGGGAGATTTCCATCATTCCCTTGTCATGGTCAGATCACTTTCTGATTGCCTTAGAGAGTTCTGCAGCCGCTTCCTGCTACACAAAGTGGGACCTATTTGATTGGTCCATCCCAAACATCTGATGGACCCAAAGGGAGGGAACTTGAGGTTATTCCTGAAAGTATAGCCAAAACTTTAGTTGCTGCTTGGAATGAGAGGGTGACTGGAGCTTTGGATAGGATCGTGCCTATGCAATCTCTCCCCTTCTGTGGACCTCTGGTTTCCCTTTGGTTTATTGAGAAGCTTAGTGAGATGAAGCAAAGGAGGAGACACCTAGAGTGCTGCTGAGGGGCAAATTGGAGTAGAACTGATAAAACACAATATAGAGCCACTACTGAGGCCCACCTTGTGTTGATAAGGGCAGCAAAGTGTCATTACTTTTCTGCCTATATTGCATCTGCAGATGATCATGCAGTAGGCCTGTTTCAGGTGACCCAATCCCTTCTGGGGAAGTCAGGGCTAGAGATCCACTTAAAGGGCCATGGGGAGGAATATGCTAGGCATCTTGCAAATAAAGTTGCTCCAATTTGCTCCAAGTTGGACTCTGGCCTTGGTGCAAACCCTGCACTTTCTAACTCAGTTATGTGGGTTGAGGTTAACCCTGTTAGTTTCAAGGAGGTGGACAGGGTTCTCAGAGCTGTAGATTCCATCACCTCAGTGTTGGATCCAAAGTTGCCTGGGAGACAACATGTGGTGGTGTCTGGGCAGTGGTGAATGCATCCTTGAGAGAAGGGTTCCACCATCCCTTAAAGAGGCATTGGTTCACCCCTCCTGAAGAAGCCATTCCTGGATCTGACCATTTTAGACAATTTTTGCCCTGTCTCCAACCTTCCCTTTTTAGGGAGAAGGTGGGTGGCTTGCAACATCAGAGGGTCCTGGATGAAGCAGATTATCTGGCCCTTTTCCAGTTGGGTTGCAGGCCAGGGTTTGGAACTGAAACAGAATTGGTTACACATGTGGATGACCTAGGGAGGGAGCAAGATGAGTGTAGTACATCCATCCTTGCTCTCCTTGATCTCTTAGCAACCTTTGAAACCATCAACCATGGTATCCTTCTGGACCAGCTCTGGGGGTTGGGAGTCAGAGACACAGTATTATGCTTCCTCTGGGGTCAGTTCCAACACCTCTTATGTGGGGTGCCTCAGGACTTGTCTCTCCCAACTCCTGTTTAATATCTACATGAAGCCACTGAGTAAGGTCATTTGACAGTGTGGTGTGAGGTATCATAAATATGCTCATGATAGTCAGCTGTATATCTCCATCCCTGACCAGTCAAGTGGAGGCTGTGGGGGAATAGATGGTGATGAACAGGTTTCAGCTCAACTCTACCAAGATGGGTGTTAGGGCCTCCTGAATCTTATGATTTTCCATCTTTAGTTCTGGATGGGGTTGTACTCATGGCTCCTGTTCAAAGAACAGATGGCAGCTGTGGCCGGGCGGGGGTGGGGGCGCTTGTACACCTAGATCAGGAGGCACTGTGCACAGTCACTGGTGGTTTGGTCACTTCCTAAGTGGATTACTGCAATGCATCCTTGAAGAACATCCAGAAGCTTCAACTGGACCAGAATGCAGTAGTGCAGGCAATTATGGGTGTGTCTTGTCATCCCCACGTTACACTTTCGCTCTGCAAACTGCACTGGCTTCCAATTTGCTTCTGTGTGCAGATCAAGGTGCTGGTTACTACTATAAAGCCCTACATGGCATGGGGCCAGGGTATTTGAGTCTGTCTCCCACTGTTTCTACCCATCCCATTAGGTCAGGTAGGAGGGGCATGTGCTGGGTCATGACTATTATGGATTGTCATCTAATGGGGTTCAGGAAATGTTCCTTTTCTGTAGCTACATCTGCCCTCTAGAACACCCTACTACCCAAGGTTTGGCTGGCCCTGACTCTGCTCACCTTGCGGAAGGCCTCGAAGACCTGGCTGTTTTCCCAGGCATGGGGGCCAGGAGACTAGTACAGTCCATGCTATTGGTGAATGGAGTTTTCAGAAGCCACTTTGTGTTAGTTGGGTAGGAATTGTATTTTTATCTATATAATGTAATTATATCTATCTAGCCTGATTTAATGAAAAATATATTCAGTGCTTACTGTATAAATCTTTAGTAGCTAGAAATAATATTTCTGGATTATCCCAGAAATAATATCAGCATGTTAGCAAGGACTTTTAACCTGTTAAGAGTGCAGCAGTTTTAAAAAACGGGCTCCTTAACCCAACACACGGGAATTGGCTTTATTTTGCCAATAATGCACTCCCAAATATCTTTTTGGATTGCGACATAATCCCAGGAAAAGTTGCAGGTGCTTTATAAAGTTGAAAACAAGGGTGCCCTCTGAAGCATCTTTTGGAATCAAAGTTGAAGCATTGCACTGCCCCCAAAGAAGCTGGCAATCATAATTATTTAGATTCATGCCCTGGGCTGCACCAAAACCTCACATTAGTTGCAACCAATAAAGCTGTGGCCAGTGTATTCCCCACTCTCTGAACAAACTATGAAATGGTTTGTTTGCAACTCCTTTGTCGCTTCCCTTTATGCTACATTTAACACTGTTGAGCAAAACCAGCTCCGTTCATGCTTGCAAGTCCATTGCATCTGTATGGGACAAAGTGGCCTACACTTACTATATGTGATTTCCTTTACATCTTTCATAGAATCTACCTCTTTTGTGATCCTATCGTTTAACTCCTTAGTGTTTATCACCCAGTGAACCCACGTTTAAACACACAAGAGTGTGTTGGCGCATAGGAACAATCTACATGGGAAGCAATGAAGGTTTAATAAAAGAGTGTTAGCATGGAATGAAAAGGGGCATATATATACCTGTTTGCATTTGTGCAGATTTTTTTTTTTTTTTACGAAAACGACCTTTAAAAGTATGTAATACTTTTTTAATGAACAACCCTGAGGCCGCTGCTAATTTGTAGCCTAGGAAACCAAATCCATTTAAGATGAAATCCTAAAATTTAAACCAAGTTATCAATAGAACTCCTTTGGCTTAAAGCCAGGTACTTCAATTTCATTGTGATATGCATCATGCTGAAAGTTTTAGTTTGTATGTAGCAGTCAAAATTTAATGCAAATAACCACTGCTTTCATTACATAAATTTACAGCAACAACTTTTCCAGACTTGTGGGAAACTTTGAGTGACAGTACCACGTGCACACATACACACAAAGTACTGATTGCTGAAATGGCTTTGTCACTTCTTTTTTTTTTCCTTATATCCCCTATAATTATACTTTACCTGTCAGCAATCATAATTTTTCCTTATTACTTAATGAACATTATTGATTACTTTTTAAAGGTACTAAGCCTGAAGCAGGAGACCTCTCAGCAAATTCAGACCAATGATTAAAGAGGGAGAGGTGAAAATGCTTCCAATAAAACCAGTGCAAAAAAAGTTGCTGGTCAGGAGCCTAGTCCGCATTTTGTTTTAACAATCTGGATTAAGTTTTACCATATTGGCTTTACCACAATAAGAAAAGATAAACTTATCTGGCAAATCCAAATTTGTTGTAAGCCAGCATCCTGTAACTGTTTCCTCATTTGCTCTAGCAGTATAAACACAGATTTCAAAATCTGTGAGAAAGGAAGAAACTCCCTCCCGTCCCACTCCAAAAGTGTTTGTGCAGGGAGTTGGAAGGAACAGATTTATTTTGCATTTTGAAACAGGTACCAAATACATTTATAAAATCCTTGGTCCTGATACTGCTGGTTCTTCAGCCTTGATGCTCTGAAACAAAACAAAAAGACAAGTTTCTGTGTGCCAGCTACGAGACCGTGAAGGCCAGGGTGACTTGGTTTAAATTACAGTACAAGCAGCAGACATTCCATGTAACATAGTCAACCCTATTAGTTAGGAAAAAACCCAAGTGGGTGGTAGGCTGCATGTGAGTTCACATCCTCTTTGAGATCAGTTGATTAAAACAGTGCCAACTGAGATTAACACACCACTGGGAATATTCTTATTTACTCCCAGTAAGAAATGAAAGTGATCAGAAGGGATTTATTGCTGGCATTCTCATTAAAAATAAAGGAAAGAGGCTGAGATATCCACCAATAGCAATTCTGTGTAGGAAAAAAGAGAATATCTGATGGTAGTGGATAATGAACATTGCAAAGCAAAATACAACGCGCATATGCCAACTCTTGCTCAAACTGACCAAGTCTGGAAATCGAAATTGCAAGAAAATGGGAAGTAGCTGCTACTGATCTGGCCATGAAACAATACTCTATTCAAAGTCAGTATCTGTTCTTAATATCAGGAGACAGAAGAGTCAACTTTCCAATGGAAGAAAAGTTGAGGCAGGGAGTATTTGTGTCAATGTCAGCCTAGAAAAGCTGTTCTGTAATATTTCCAGGAAAGTAACTGAATAAACTTTTTTTTTTTAACATGGAAATCATTTAGGAACTTTCTAAATGTTTTAACAGTGGACTTGGCTATGGGTTGTTTCAGGAAGCAATATTTTACCTGAAGCAGTAGATTTCCCTGTTTTATTTTTAACTGCTTGAGTTGAATAGTTTGAGAAACATGCATCTGGGTCTGCTGCAGGTTTATTCAGAAACAAATCCTATTAATTTCAGTGAGGCTTGCTTCCAAGTAAGACCCCGATCTCTCTCTTATTGTGGTATCAGATGCAGGCTTATCTTGTTGGCTTAGCAGAAAAGTTCATTTTGATTTGCAGCCTTACAGGCACTGAGGTCCTTATGTAAACTTTACAGTATTCTGACCAGTTGCTGACTGTAAGAATAGGGTTGCAAAAAAGGTTTATGGCAATGGTGCATTTGCAGTATTTTTTAACTGATGATCTTCCAGGGGGGATAACATTTTCTCTGACTCATATAATTTTCCTTGCTCAACTCTTCCAAAGCATATAGACTGATTTGAAAGGAAATGATTTTTTCTGCTGGGGGGGGGGCAATTAGATAAGCTCTATATATGCATAACATTAATAAGGTTAGGATATGAAAATAGTTGATCAGGCTAAGTAATTTACTGGATTTGGCCCTCATACCGTAATCAAAAATTTGTATGGCTGACACTTTTCAGCTAGCAGCAGCAGCAATTTATCAGAACTTTTACTCAGAAAAATTAAGCATTGAATCTTACATGTGGACCATAAAAAGTATAATGAAATAATAAAGGTCTATTGAATAACAAAATATTCTTGCACTTTGACCTGTTCTAAGCTGCTTAAGACAATTGGTCACAGATACTCATATAAATCTTCACAGCAGAAGAAAAATAGAGATGTCTTGTTTCCTAATATATTTTCCATATGTTCATGAATAGTAAGATCTAGACCTTGTGAAGTTTTATGAGATCAACCATTAAATAGGTTCTGCTTCTGAATGAGAAAGGAATTATTTGGGTTCTCTATGATAGCCTTAAAAATTTGCAGATGCATTTTGTTTCCTTTTGCCTTTGAATTCAGAAACTGATATTGTGCATAACTGGTTTGAAAGCAAATACAAAGTTGAATTTAAAAATCTAGTTCATTTTGGATGATATTGGACTACATCCATCATTAAGAAAGTAGCCTCCTGTGTCCCTTTTTTTCTTATAGTCTTGCAAAGTATTTGCCCAATACCCTAATCCTTTAGTGTAGATTTGTAGGGTGCCCATTCTGATGATGGATGTACACTATTGAATACAACCCACTGCAGTTTGATACAGGCTTCCATCTTGTAACATTGTCTTGCAGCAATTTCCTCTTTATTTTTAAACCTCATAGTATCCTCTTGTTGCTGTACCCACCTGTATTTATTTTATGTAAGGGGGGTTATGTCACTCTTCGGTGATAAAAAGTTGTCTGACATGAGTTACTTCTAAGAAATTGAAAATAACAAAACAATAAGAGTTCCAAGTTATTAACTTTCCAAACAGTTTTAAAATAATACAAAGACGTAATGGTTAAAAATAATCAACTTCATCATCAGTCCAAACAAAGAAGAGCAATTAAATGTCTTCAGAGCCGTCTGCTGGAAAACGCAAAGGGAGCCTGTCATCTTTTTAGGAATGGAAATCCATAAATTCCATACGACTTTGATTGCCCAACTCACACACCTCTCTTCACCTCCATCTGTCAGCTTCCCCTCTTTTTCTTTCTTACCAAGAGATGCATCCACAGCCCATTTATGCTCTTTTTTTTTTCCTATGCATTTCCTAGTATTTTCTGCATCCTGCAATACTGTAGATCTCTCAACTAGTGAAGTTGCCAGAAGTCCTGTGACATGTAGTATGAAGTGTGTCTAATGTCTGCAGAAATTACTCAGGCACGGGGGGGGGGGGGGAACGGTTCTGTCACCTTGACTTCTAAGCAGTTCATCAACCCTGGTGTCCTCTTGTATCTGTTCCATGAGTGGATGTAGTTTGTCTGCTCCTACATGCAGAGTCGTTTTCAGAAAATGGCATTGAGAGACTGTGAATCAGCCCCCTGTGAGGTTCTACAGGGCATCATTTTATCCCCACTGCTATTGAACATCTATATGAGACTGCTGTAAATGGCCATTAGGAGACTCAGAGTAAAATGTCATCCATGATATGTCACTCTGGTTCTGGGTTATATCCAGATCAGTCAGTAATTGGCTGGAGAGAATGGTAAGCTGGCAATGGGGCTGAAATTGTTGGAGTAGCTGGCTCTTCCCCTTCATGGATCACTGCCTTGTCATGGCGAAGGGGCTTGCGTAACTCAGTGAAGCCATGAGCTATACCATGCAGGGCCACCCAAGATGGACAGGTCATGACAGAGAGTTCTGACAAAATGTGGTCCACTGGAGAAGGAAATGGCAACCCACTCCAGTATCCTTGCCAAGAAAACCCCATGGACAATGTTAAAAGGCTAAAAGATATGACGCCGGAAGATGAGCCCCTCAGGTCGGAAGGTGTCCAATATGCTACTGGGGAAGAGCGGAGGGCAATTCCAAGTAGCTCCAGAAAGAGTGAAGCGGCTGGGCCAAAGCCGAAAGGACGTTCAGCTGTGGATGTATCTGGAAGTGAAAAGAAGGTCCGATGCTGTAAAGAACAATATTGTATAGGTACCTGGAATGTAAGATCAATGAACCAAGGCAAGCTGGATGTGGTCAAACATGAGATGACAAGATTGAACATCGACATCTTGGGAATCAGCGAACTGAAATGGACGGGAATGGGTGAATTTAATTCGGGTGACCATTATATCTACTACTGTGGGCAAGAAACCCTTAGAAGAAATGGAGTTGCACTCATAGTCAATAAGAGAGTGGGAAAGGCAGTAATGGGGTACAACCTCAAAAACGACAGAATGATCTCAGTGCGTATCCAAGGCAAACCATTCAATATCACAGTCATCCAAGTCTATGCCCCAACCACTGATGCTGAAGAAGCTGAAGTTGACCGCTTCTATGAAGACCTACAACACCTTCTAGAACTAGCACCAAAAAAAGATGTCCTTTTCATCATAGGGGATTGGAATGCTAAAGTAGGAAGTCAAGGAGTAATCGGAATAACAGGCAAGTTTGGCCTTGGAGTACAAAATGAAGCAGGGCAAAGGCTAATAGAGTTCTGTCAAGAGAACAAGCTAGTCATAGCAAACACTCTTTTCCAACAATACAAGAGACGACTCTACACATGGACATCACCACATGGTCAATACCAAAACCAGATTGATTATATACTTTGCAGCCAAAGATGGAGAAGCTCTATACAGACAGCAAAAACAAGACCAGGAGCTGACTGTGGCTCAGATCATGAGCTTCTTACTGCAAAATTTAGGCTTAAATTGAAGAATGTAGGGAAAACCACTAGACCACTCAGGTATGACTTAGATCATATTCCTTGTGAGTACACAGTGAAGGTGATGAATAGATTTAGAGGATTAGATTTGGTAGACAGAGTGCCTGAAGAACTATGGACGGAGGTCCGTAACATTGTACAGGAGGCAGCAACTAAAACCATCCCAAAGAAAAAGAAATGCAAGAAAGCAAAATGGCTGTCTGATGAGGCTTTACAAATAGCTGTGGAAAGAAGGAATGCGAAAAGCAAGGGTGAAAGGGAAAGATATAAGCAACTGAATGCAGATTTCCAGAGAATAGCAAGGAGAGATAAGAAGGCCTTCTTAAATGAACAGTGCAAAGAAATTGAGGAAACAATAGAATGGGGAAGACTAGAGATCTCTACAAGAAAATTGGAGATATGAAAGGAACGTTTAGTGCAAAGATGGGGATGATAAAGGACAAAAAAGGCAGGGACCTAACAGAAGCAGAAGAGATTAAGAAGAGGTGGCAAGAATACACAGAAGAACTATACAAGAAAGATCTTAATGTCCCTGATGTCCACGCTGGTGTGATCACTGACCTTGAGCCAGACATCCTAGAGAGTGAAGTCAAGTGGGCCTTAGGAAGCATTGCTAACAACAAAGCTAGTGGAGATGACAGTATTCCAGCTGAGTTATTTAAAATACTAAAAGATGATGCTGTTAAAGTGCTGCACTCAATATGCCAGCAAGTTTGGAAACGCAACAGTGGCCACGGGATTGGAAAAGGTCAGTTTATGTTCCAATTCCAAAGAAGGGCAACGCCAAAGAATGCTCAAACTATCGCACAATTGCACTCATTTCACATGCTAGCAAGGTTATGCTCAAAATCCTACAAGCTAGGCTTCAGCAATACATGAACCGAGAACTACCGGATGTACAAGCTGGGTTTCGAAGAGGCAGAGGAACTAGAGATCAAATCGCCAACATTCGCTGGATCATGGAGAAAGCACGAGAGTTCCAGAAAAATATCTACTTCTGCTTCATTGACTATGCAAAAGCCTTTGATTGTGTGGATCACAACAAACTGTGGCAAATTCTTAAAGAGATGGGAGTACCAGACCACCTTACCTGTCTCCTGAGAAATCTGTATGCGGGCCAAGAAGCAACAGTTAGAACCGGTCATGGAACAACCGATTGGTTCAAAATAGGGAAAGGTTTACGACAAGGCTGTATACTGTCACCCTGCTTATTTAACCTATATGCAGAGTACATCATGAGAAATGCCAGGCTGGAAGAATCACAAGCCGGAATTAAGATTGCAGGGAGAATCATCAACAACCTCAGATATGCGGACGATACCACCCTAATGGCAGAAAGTGAAGAAGAACTAAAGAGCCTCTTGATGAGGGTGAAAGAGGAGAGTGCAAAAGCTGGCTTGAAACTCAACATTAAAAAAACTAAGATCATGGCATCTGGACCCATCAATTCCTGGCAAATAGAAGGGGTAGAAATGGAAGCAGTAACAGACTTCATTTATTTGGGCTCCAAGATCACTGCAGACGGAGACTGCAGCCATGAAATTAAAAGACGCTTGCTCCTTGGGAGGAAAGCTATGGCAAGCCTAGATAGCAGATTAAAAAGCAGAGACGTCACCTTGCCGACAAAGATCTGCATAGTCAAAGCTATGGTTTTTCCAGTAGTAATGTATGGCTGTGAGAGGTGGACCATAAAGAAGGCTGAGCGCCGAAGAATTGATGCCTTTGAACTGTGGTGCTGGAGAAGACTCTTGAGAGTCCCCTGGACTGCTAGGAGGTCAAACCAGTCAATCTTAAAGGAAATCAACCCTGATTGCTCATTGGAAGGATCAATAATGAAGCTCAAGCTCAGATATTTTGGTCACCTAATGCGAAGAGAGATCTCTTTGGAGAAGACCCTGATGCTGGGAAAGATTGAAGGCAAAAGGAGAAGAGGACGGCAGAGGATGAGATGGTTAGATAGCATCACTGAAGCAATGAGCATGAAACTGAGCAAACTCAGGTAGGCAGTGAAGGACAGGAAGGCCTGGCGCAATATGGTTCATGGGGTCACGAAGAGTCGGACACGACTTAACGACTAAACAACAACAACAAGCTGGCTCTTAAGTTCAAGAATGCAGTAGTTTACTTGTTCTGGATGGATTGCATTTTCCATTCAGGAAATATATACCGGTAGTCCCCAGTTCTGTTCCAAAGGTTTGTCCTTAAGTCAGATATGTATGTAAGCCAGAACAGTATTATTGTATAATACTGTATAAGTAGTACTGTGTAATTAACTCAAACCATTGTGTATTTACTTCAACTCACTATGTATTTAACTCAAATTTTGCTACAGTAGGCTCCATTCTTAATGAGTCGGACTTAAACCAGGCATTCTTAACCCAGGGACCACCTGTATGTAATCCAAAGGTGTGTGTATATTTGTCTCTGTGGTTTTAGTGGCCAAGAATACCTACTATGAATCTGACTGCATGATAGATATAAACTTTCCTGGACAGGAACAATGCTGCCACAATAGCCCATACACTGGCAACTTCTGTATTGGAATATTGTAAGGTACTGTATGTGCCCAGCAATGGAGAATGCAATCGTTATAGAATTTCACCTAGGTAGTTCAGTGAATTCTTTACTGCACCCACCTAATGCATGTACTGAATGTCCTGCCTGCCAATTAACTTTCAAGATACATTATCAGGTTATTTTATCAGGATGTTGGTTTATAAGGCCTTAAACAATTCAGGATCATACTGTCTCAAGAATCACCTGCTTCTGAATAGCCTTCTAATCCCACCTTTTGGTGAGTATGTCTTTCTGATTGTACCAAAGCCTGCTGATATCCATTTGCAGGGGGGTGGAATAAAGGGCATTTTTCATGATGGTGCCCATCTTTTGAATAAGCTTCCAGTGAAAATTAGCAGTGGAGTACTAAAAATACATAAAAGTACCCAAAATGTATCTGTTTGCTCTGGTGCTCCTTTGATTTTATACATTTTGGGCCTGGAACACAGCTATCTTCATCTTCAAAATTCCCCAAAATTGGGATGGGGACCTCTGTCAGACAGAAAAGAAACTGCAGGGGAAAAGAAGAATTTTCCCATTCATAATGCAGTTAGAATTGGGAAAGGATGCACATGGCTATAAAGTGAGCTGCAAGCAAACAAGCAACCATTGTAAACCAGCCAGATCCATGTTGTAAACCAGGAAAGGATGAACCTAAAAGTATTTGAGCAGTACAGAGAAACAGAGAGTGCAAGAAGATGAAAAGAAAAATAACATTAACTACAGGTCACGACAACATGAAAATCTCTGCAGAGCATAAAAAGAGAGGGATGGGTAAAAGAGAGAATTGTTTAAAAAATGAATGTGAAGAACTAGTGTTTAGATATGTCTGATGGTTCAAGTGTGATAAAGGATAGTACTAAGAAAGGGCACACCACTCTCTGTCCCCATTGTGCTCTGTCAGCTGATAACAGAAAAGGAGGCTAATGCAGAAAAGCAGAGGGTAACTGAGATCCAAAGAGAAAAGAGTTTCACTGAGAATGGACTAAAAAAACCCTGTATATTGAAATATTAATAAAACACCTTTCTGTTTTATTGACATTATGATCCATCTTTCTTATTTCTGTAAAAATGTACATGATGGATGTTTGAATCTTAAAACTCCTGAGATTAGGCCTCCTGGAGTTGTGGATGTTCTATCACTAGAAGTTTTCAAGCAAAGGTTGGATACCCATTTGTCTGGGATGTTATGAGGATTCCTATCCTGGGCAGAGGGTTGGAGTAGACCTCCAAGGTCTCTTTGAACCCTAGGATTCTATGAAATCATGGAAGACACTTTGCCCATCTTCATCGTCATCGTCATAGTCATAGTCATAGTCATAGTCATAGTCATAGTCATAGTCATAGTCATAGTCATAGTAAACTGTGAGGTCCTCATTCTGCCCCACAACTAGAAAGACCAAAATTCAGGCCCTGAGTTTTTCATGCATATACAAATGAAATGGCCCAGTTTAACTAGTTACTCAGTACTTTTCAGACTCATACAGGTGTCCAGTCTGGTGAGGGAGTGGCTAAAAACAAGTCAAGAGGATGTGAGTCCAGTAGTGATCTGGGGCAAAGGAAAAGAACAGGGA
Source organism: Python bivittatus (assembly GCF_059951505.1). Taxonomy (NCBI): domain Eukaryota; kingdom Metazoa; phylum Chordata; class Lepidosauria; order Squamata; family Pythonidae; genus Python; species Python bivittatus. Next base: position 57,575,291 of record NW_028277075.1, read on the forward strand.
GAAGCAGTCACTTAAGAGTTCCACAGAGTTCCAGAAGACGTAAACAGTCAGAGGCAGGAGTGGGAGTGCAGTTGAAGAATCCTTCCTATGCTTCCTGGCCCTATTACTCCTCTCAGGATCCTGTCCCTTGCTGAAAAGTAGACCTGAGGGAATCATCTGCAAAAATGTCTTGAACCAGTCTAAATTGCTCAGACTGGCTTACTGTCTTTGTTGCCATTTTTGCTTCTACCCAGGATAGATAACCTGATGCCTTCTAGATATTTTAGGCTACAATGCCTATAAAACCAGCCAACATGGCTAATAATTAAAGCTCAAAAATACCAATTGGGTATTCCTCCTCCCTAGACCATCCCTCTTCTGCCCTAGTGCTAGGTATACTCCTCTTTCTATTCACATAGAGGTAGGAAAGATGGCAGAAAAGGGAAGTAGAAGGTTTCTCTCCCCTTTCCTCTTTTGCTATTATCCTGACATACTCTAGCAATAGTCTTCTCAAGGACTACTACAGGAAGACACACAGTGCTGCAGAGGCAATGGTACAGATGTCTGATTTTGGACTACAGACTTATAGATCCCCTCTCTTTAGATAGTCTTTTAAAAAATAATTCAACATGTGGTCAGCCAACCATTTGGAAATCCCTTCTTTTCATTCTGCTAAGTAGGGCTAGGGTCTCATCTCCAATGTTCAATAATTATGAGAATTAAGTAAAGGTATAAAACCTGATTCATATTTATTAACAGTCTAGTTACTAGAGCACTCTGATTGCTTCCATGCTACCCAGTAAATATATGCTGCTTCCACCAACATGGTTAGGGTAGACCCAAGCAATTTCAGGAAGCAAACACCTGCTCTATTAAGGATGTCTGCATTATTAACTATGGTAATTAATCATATGATCCTTTGTAATTGTCTGAGGAAAAGTTGCAGACTTTGTGTTGGATCCAAACTTTCTCATATGTAGGGCAAACCCACTGAAATCTGTAATGCTTATCTTACTCATGAATAGAGTGCTAATTAATGTGGAATAGGATTGGCATAACAATAAAATTGCCACAGCCATATTCCTACTGATAATCTAAATAGAAAGAAGGTGACAATTCACACAACCTTTCCTTTCAGTGGCATTCTTTCTCAGCATTGACTCTTGAGGAAGTTTGATAACCTTAAGGTCTGAATATAACAGATGAACAAGCTACAAAGATTTCTGGCTGCCTATGAGTTTCTTTCACTGACATGTAGAAATAGAAATCCTTATACAATCTGCAGAATATGTCTTAGCAAAGCCAAGAACACACTGCCAAAGAGAGATTAGGCTTCTTAACAAGGCTTGTAGGATTTTCCCTATAACATAGTATAATGCCAAGATACACAAAATCCATGGTAACTCCAAAATAGAACTTTTTTTTTTTTTTGCTAAATAACAAGGCAAAAGGAAATGTGAATTGGCAATTCAACTGTTTTAGGCATAATAGCTGGAAATACTCATTCCTTTGGTCGTGTGAATGTTCATGAATTGACAGTGGCATGCTCAGGATGGGCTGAAGTAATATAGAAAATAAAATGATTACTTATTGTATATCCAAATCGTTTATCTTGGACATATTGAGACTCTCTGTGGAGAAAGACCCTAGCTCACCTTTGAAGATTTCCACTGTTTTAGAGTAACTCAAAATTGACACATGTGCAGTTGTTCATAATGGTGACCTAACCAGCAGTGGCTACTGGGCAATCTGAACTTCAGGACTTCTCGATGTGTGATACGTGAATTTCTTTCACATCAGTTTGGTACTCTGTGAGGTATTATGAGTATATTATGAGCATTTGTCTCTCCTAACATAATGTTTTTGCATGCAAAAACATAGTGTTTTTGCATAGTTTTTTGTGCATTTCCTCTCAGCACCAGGCTTAATTGAAGAGCCTCTTCCTCTTCCTCTTCTCTTTCCAAAGCAAACACCCTTAGAGTAGGAGAGAGCATCGGAGGCATGAATGGAGGACAACCATTACCTTAAATATTTGCAAAAATCAAAAGAGGGAACTGACCAGGTTGACAGGGCAGATATCAACAAAAGATTTCTAAGTTGGGGATTTGTTCATATATTTCACTGCAGTGAATAAGAGTTTGTGGTTTAAATTAACTGAAATTGGTGCACGCATAATTAAGCAGCAGGCTTAGAGAGTCTGGTGTGCTGGTTTACTGATTTTATATGAACATGGCCATCTTTTATATTCTGCGCCAAAGAAGAATTTTGGTGGGGATGCTTTTCTATTAATAAAACTGACAGCCATATGAACTAAATAGATTTTAATTGTGAAACATGTAATTACAAACTTTGGTGACATCCCTATTTTAATCAGGATTGGGAATACTGCAATATACAATTTCTTTTTTGTGTTCCTCTTCTTGCCAAAGATTTGTGACTATTTATCTTTTCACTGTCTAAGGAATAAATTTTGCTCTATAGCCTTTTTTGCTGTTTGTCTTTTGTTTGTTCCTTCGAGTCAGTATTGATTCCTGCTACCCCCTGGATTAGTCCCTGCACTTTTCTTGGCAAGTTGTTTTGGAAGTGGCTTGCTACTGCCTACTTCCTAGGGCTGAGACAGAGTGGCTGGCCCAAGGTCACCCGGCTGGTTTCATGCCTAAGAACTCATGGTCTCCCGGTTTTCAGCCTGATGCCTTAACCACCCTACCACCCTGGCTCTCTTTCTTGCTGTATACATGCATATATACCCACCACACTGAACCCTTTTGAGATAAACTACATTATGCAATGTGCAGTAAGAACTAAGCCAAAGAAATTAATAGCATGAAATAGGAGAAATGGTCAATCTAATTTACACCAACACCATTCACTAATCTTTTCTATACCATTCTATCCCTGCCAACCATTCTTACTTCATGTTCATACCACTATCTCTGTCTTCTTCTCAACCCATTTCCTTTTCCTTTTATATTTGTTTTGCATTTTGATCCTCGCTTATTCTCTCTATGTGACCAAATCACTATAACATACTGCTTTAGTACTAGTCATTCACTCTTGCATGTCTTAAAATTTCTCCAAGCATTTTCTCATCTTTAGCAAAGATACATAAATTCATTTACTTGCTCTAGTTTTTTATCATAGACTTGCTATCATTCACTCCATTTTTTCCTGTTGGGCACAGCTACCTTGCTCCTTGATACATTAATTTCAAATCCACACTTCTTTTTGCATTCAAACTGTCTATCTGATATTCACTGCAAATGACTCGGGGTCCCATCCAACTATATAGCATCATCTGCATATACAAGTACATGTACATTCACATGTCCAACCAACACACCTTGCCATCACCACCAGTATTCCTTATACATTAATCTATAAAACAAGTAAGAGGACAACACACCTTGTCTCACTCCCAGAGCAATGTTGAAGCATTTACTAATCATTCATTAATTCTCATGCCAGCATCATACATTGTTCTTACTATATTCAGCAACCAAACTTCAACTCCATATTTGTATAAAACATTCTATAATTTAAACTTATTCACATTAAGATGGTTTCTCCGTACTAAACTTTCTCACATTCATACATTTCTCAGTGACATGTTGAAGAGCAGAGGTCTTGTGTGCACAGCCCCGGTCTCCAAAAAGCTGCAATGTACTTTCCCAATTGTGCTCATTGTCAGTTCCTGCACTCTTTCGATCAGAGTTCTAGACACACTTGCATTCACTGTTGCTACCTTTCCCTTTGTATAGGGGATCAACCACGTCATTACTTCCATCCCAAGGAATAGGCACATCTAAAACAAGTTGCATAGTCATTCCAAGAGCAAACCACACTGATATTTTCATATTTCTCTAGTTAATCTACAGATTAACTACATCTACTGTACATCTGCAGCCTTACTATTTTCCAACATACTCACAGCATTTATGACTTACTTTTCATCCTTTTTTTATTGGTTTAAAAAGCATTCATTTCAATTGCACTCTTTGGCATACCACTATCATTCCCTAAAAATCTCAAAAATACTCCTTCCAGCTTTCCTCATTTCAGTTTGATTAATTCCAAACATATCCAAACATTTTTTAATCCAACTATGGGGCAGTGAATCAAATGTTCACTTTGTAATCAATCCAAGCCATGTGAAGATTTGTTTTATGCCTTTTGGAGTTTTTTAAAATATTCTTTTATCAATCAAGAGTTGTTCTATTGTACCTCTAGAACTTTTGAAATTCTCTTTTCACTCTACAGGATGTAATGAATTTGATGTTACTGGCAATGATTCTTGTTAACAGCTTGAATGTTGTAGGCAGACAAGTGATTGGCCGAACATTGCTGAGTATTTTTTCTTTTGTCTTGTCTTCAATCATCAGAAACTTTCAGCCTGTGGTAAGCCAGTCATCTATTAATCCTTGCTGCAACATTTGATGAAATGATCTGCAAAACAAGAATGTAAAATGGAAAGATGTTTGAGCCAAAATCCATTAAGTTCATCTTTTTCTGGTACAATTTAATTCTTAGTTCATTCTTTTACAATTTCTACTGTTACTACAATATTTTCTATTACTTCAGGTTTGGCTCCCCCCCCCCCCCGCCCCCAGGGGATTCAACTGGTTTTGAGCTTTCAGTTAAGCTTTGAAAAAATCACAGTCAATTTGTCTGAAATATATTTTGGAATTGCTTGATCCTTCTTCCATATTATTCAATTTTCTTAGAAGTTGACACTACACTCTGTTTTAATGTTTCCATGTCTTTGGCAATCATTTGTTGTGCAGGTTCTATCACTTTTTCAAAGTTATTTTTCTTTTCTTATTTTACAGTTTTTGTTGCTTTAGATTTTGTAGGTTACTAATATCTTTTCAAAATTGATTGATTTTATTTTCCAATCTAAATTTCCACCTTGACACCTGATCTTTGGTCTGGTGGCTTGCTTTCAATGTACAACCCAGTTCTATTTTACTACATCTGTGAGACTCTACATGAGCTGGTTGGTCTCTTTTGTCATATTTGATTGGCATACAACCATACAAAAAATGTATCTTGCAAAAGTTTCTTTTGAGTAGATTTCAAAGGAGGTAATCTTTGTCTTACAGTTTCCTTCATGCATTCCAAAAAAAATTCTCTAAATTGCTATTGATGATCAGAAATTATGGTTCTGTTTTATTACTTTGATTGGCTTTTCCAAATTTTCATTACCTCCATCCCAATGAATACTTATGTTAATTTGTTCTTCTACTAATTTTGTAGCACATTTTTCTTTTTCAAATATTTTGTTTTTGATGTTTTTATTGTTGTGGTTGCAATTCATTAAGTTCACTGTCTGAAAAAATCTTTTTTCTGTGTATGAAATGTCTCCAATCCATAAGTCATTGTTGAATAATATTTGATTTTGGAAAGTTTTTTTTTACTCAGATTTCATACATTTGCTTCTGGAAATCATGAGTCAATGAATTTAACCTATAATAGCTTTATTATTAATAATAATTCTGTTCTGCATACTACTTCCTTTTTAATCAGGTTACAACAAAGAATAATTATCTTCGTTTCCATGTTCATTCCAAAACTGCTTTTGTTCTTAATATACAGAGTCACTCTGCAGTGAGATGGGAGGTGACAAATCAGAAATATAAATAAAAATCAATATCTAATCTACTCAATCAACAAATAACATTCCACTAGTTTTCTTTTTGAATCTCATTAAAAGTATGCATAATTGCTGACATTTAGAAAGAAGAGGGGATCCATATTCCTTATTTGTTATAATACTGAAAGGATCAATTCATTGCACGTTTTCACTATATCTTCTACAGTTCTGGAGCTTTACATTTTTGTATTTATTAACATAAATACCTCTGTCCTCTTTCTGTGAATATCACTGGAGAACTAGTGTTATTTAATCAAATGAGGATATATCTGTGCTCCCAAAAGTGAGGGTTAAATAAATAATTTGTCATATATGTTTTTAAGAACACATTGTTCAACCTATTTCATAGTACACAGTAAGAGTGTCAACATTTTACAATTTCATTTGTTTCTCTGAGCATCTGTTTAAGAAATAGTATATATTTTAGTCTATATCTATATTACCAGCATTCTCTTTTTCTCCTACTAACTAAATCTTTTATTGGCAGCACAAAGAAGCTAATTACCTAGCTATAGAGATAAATATTTACTTCAATAACAATGATGCAGTGATCTAATGCAAACTTGCATGTCCATGGAAATTTGTTGGAAGAATATCTGGTTTACATAATTTATATCTGTTATATACATGCAACCAAGCACCACAGCACCACAATATCAAACCCAGATAAATATTATGTTCTTAATGTCAGATCTAATCTGTGGCCTTTTAAATTAATTTCTGAACTCTGATATATGCAACAATGGAGTCCACCTAAATAATGCTGTTGTTCATTTGTTCAGTTGCTTCCAATTGTTCATGACATGATAGACATAATTTCACCATGATTTTTTTATTGCCTTTGATTTTTCCAAGCATCAGGGTCTTCTTTAATGATTCTTGTCTTCATATTTTGTGTCCAAAATATTGAAACTCTGACTTCATTACAGGTAGTCCTCATTTAGTGGTCACAGTTGGGACTGGCAACTTGGTTTTTAAGTGAGGAGGTTGTTAAGTGAAACATCACATGACTGTGATTATGCTTATCACTTTATTTCAGCTTTCCTTTGCTTTACAGAGTCAGAAGGATATGACCCCAAGCAGCCAGGTGACCCCAAATGGCAGAGAAGGTTTCCAGAAATTGACTCGGGGGAAACTGAGTAAAAGGGCAAATCTTATAGCCCTTTTTCCTTACTCCCCACCCTTTGGAATGCTCACCCTGGTGCTGGGATAATTAGCAAGAGAACTGATGTTTGTATTTACATTCATTGGAAAGGAAGGGATTACAAGAGAGTAAGCAGGCACACAATGGGGAATATATATCGAAAGGAAGGCATGAGCACCACGGTTGCCTAGCCAGGAGTTGCCAGCTGCTTAGAAGGCAAACAGAAGGCTACAGTGTGAAATTAATTAGGGTCTTGTCAGTGTCAGGCAGCTGCCTGAGCCAGTCTGAGGATCCTAATTAATTAATTAAGGTCACAGAGCTTAATTTGTTAACTTGTAGTTAGCACTTTTTAGGGAGGTGCTGCACTGTGAAGAAAAGCAGCTCAGGATAGTTTGTTTAAGCAATCTCTCCGCCCTGTGAGGGGGAAAAAGGGAGGAAAAATGGGTCAGGCACAGGGCAACACGTACTAACTGACTGTAGTGGCAAACACACATATGACTGTGAAGGTCATAAATGCAGGCATTGGTTGCAAAGTTACTTTTTCATCACCATTGTAACTGTGAACAGTCACTGTTCGAGGCAGTCGCTAAACAAAGATTACCTGTATTATTACCACTTCCTGTGAACGATCTGGTTTTCCTTAATGTAGTACTGAATTATTTGTTCTTCTTTCAGTCCAAAGTATTCTCAACAATTTTCTCCAGCATCACAGTTCTAAAGCATCAGTTTTCTTCATTCAGCTTTTCTGATGATCCACCTTTTCCAATCATATGTCACAGCTGAGAAACCCATGACAGTATGCACCTTTGTTGTTAGTGTGATGTCTCTGTACATTAATATTTTGTCTATTTTCTTTATTTTATGGTTACAGTCACCATCCCTGTGAATGTTTGAACCTAGCAAAATAAGGTCTGTTACTTCTTCAATGTCTTTTCTCCCTATTTGCACTGGAATGGCATTGCCTGTTGGCCTAATCTTAACAGTTTTAAAATTGAGCAGTAATCTGGCTTTTGTACTTTCTTCTTTCATATTCAACAAGAGATTCCTTAAGTCTTCCTCATTTCCAGCTATAAAATGGTAACATCAGGATATCTGAGGCTGTTGATGTTTCTCCCAGCTATTTTTATTCCAATTTTTAATTTCTTCTAGACAGGATTCTTCATGATATATTTGGCATAAATTAGGTGACAGTATACAGGCTTGGTGCACCCCTTTCCCTATTCTGAATATTCCATATTCCTTTCCTACTGTTACTTCCAGGTCATTATATAGATTCTTCAGTAGGCAGATTATATAGCCTGGTACACTCATGTTTTTAAGGGATAGCCACAATGTGCTTTACATAGTTAATAACCTTGAAGCACTTTATTGTAATGTCTCTTTGTCCACTTGTTCTCCCCCCATTAGGTATACAGGTAGTCCCTGGGTTAAAAACACTCAGTTTACAGACAACCCATAGTTAAGAACAGAACCTATTGTAGCAAAATTTGAGTTAAATACACAATGATTCGAGTTAAATACATAGTGGTTCGAGTTAATTACACAATGCTACATGTTAATAACACTATACAATAGTACTATTCTGGCCTACACACAAGTTCAACTTAAGGACAGACCTTGGGAACGGAACTTGCTCTTAACTGGGGGCTACCTGTACTGGTTACTGTATTAATCGACTTTCTGGGTTTTCATGACACATGGAACTGTAAGGTGACCATAACTAAGGAGGTACATCCTTAGCTGAGGAATACTGAGTTACCCCATGAACATGGCAGGCCCCATTGAGAACAGTTATGAAATGAAATAGTGGCAGGTATTTTAAACAGAGAAATCCATCTCTGTAACCATGAAAGTGAAACATTTTTATTGAGACATTATAATAAGTCTGAAATTAATTTAGAAACGGCTGGGCCTATGCATGCATTAGTTAAATATAACCAGTTTGTTTCCAACCCATCCCAGAAGTAGTTCACAATACATGGATAACATTCATGTTCAAGCAAACAGAAGAAGAGCTGACACAGCAGCAAGTGGTATGGAAATTAGTGTAAGAGAGCAGGCTTATGATTGGTTGTAGGATGGGGCCAGAAGGCAATGGATACTCTGTGCACAGGTGACTAAGGAAGACAAAAATCAGGTAGTGGGTCAACAACAAAATATCCAAACACAATCAGTCAGATTGCTTTCCATTGTTCTTTACTGGCAATTTTTTATGATGGATTTCAGTGGAAAAAAATGTATGCAGAATAGACTGTCAGAGATTATTGGTCTTTACTACACTTTCAACAACTATGTATCATTATACTCATTGTTTGAATTGAGCCTATATATCACAGTTTTGTTATTGGTCAGGATTTCCTGATATTATTATTATTATTATTATTTATTATTATTTATTTGACTTGTCCCTGCCCATCTCCCCACAACGGGGGACTCTGGGCAGCTTACAACAAACTAAAATCGGCAATACATAATTAAAAGATTATAAAACCAAAGTTACAAAGAGAAAGATAAAAAGGCTAAAAAAATCCAAGAGGCCAATAGAGGCCACACCAGGCTGCTAAGGGGCCAGCCAACCCCATTTTTGATATCCTCCCTCCCCGCCCCAGGCCAGATGGCAGAGCCAGGTCTTCAAATCCCTCGGAAAGGCCTGGAGTGAGGGGGCCTGTCTCACCCCCGGGGGCAAGATGTTCCAAAGGGCGGGGGCTACAGCAGAGAAGGCCCGCCTTCTGGACCCCGCTAATCGAAGTTCTTTTACCGCGGGGATCTGGAGCATGTCTTCTCTGTGAGATCGGGTGGGATGGGTTGAAATCGTGGGGGCGAGGCGGTCCTTCAGGTAACCTGGTCCCATGCCATGTAGGGCTTTAAAGGTGATAACCAACACCTTGAATTGGACCCGGAAGCAAACCGGTACCCAATGCAGCTCACGGAGCAAAGGTGTTATATGGGTCCTTCGGGCCCCAAAAATTGTTCGCGCGGCCGCATTCTGGACCAGCTGAAGCTTCCGGATACTCTTCAAGGGTAGCCCCATGTAGAGCGGATTGCAGTAGTCTATCTCGGAGATAACAAGGGCATGAGTGACTGTTCGCAGGGCATCCCGATCCAGGAAAGGGCATAAGTGGTGCACAACCTGAAGCTGTGCAAAAGCCCTCTTGGCCACAGCTGCCACCTGCACTTCGAGCAGGAGCCGTGAGTCCAGGAGGACCCCCAAATTACGCACTGGGTCTGTCTGGGGCAGTGCTACCCCATCCAAGACCAACGATGACAACATCCCGGATACAGAGGAGCCATTAACCCACAGCCACTCTGTCTTGCCAGGGTTCAGCTGGAGCCTGTTGTTCCCCATCCAGACCCTCACAGCCTCCAGGCACCACGAGAGGGCGGTCACGGCATCACTTACCTCACCAGGGATGGAGATATATAGTTGAGTATCATCAGCATACTGATGATACCTCATCCCATGGTGATGGATGATCTCGCCCAGCGGTTTCATATAGATGTTGAAAAGGAGTGGAGAGAGAACCAAACCTTGCGGCACCCCACAATGGAGGGACCGAGGATGGGACCTCTCGCTCCCTATCACCACCGATTGGGATCGACTCTGGAGAAAGGAGGTGAACCAGCACAAAACTGTGCCGCCCACCTCCATATCCCTGAGCCATCCCAATAGCATACTGTGGTCAACGGTATCGAACGCTGTTGAGAGATCAAGGAGAGCAAGGATGGTCGCACTTCCACCATCCCGCTCCTGCCAGAAATCATCCATAAGTGCGACCAATGCCATTTCCGTTCCATAGCTGGGCCTGAAACCTGACTGATAAGGGTCCAGATAATCCGTTTCCTCCAGGACCCTTTGGACCTGCGAAGCCACCACTTTCTCAACCACCTTCCCCAAGAAGGGGAGGTGGGAGACTGGACGAAAGTTGTCCAGTACAGTAGGATCCAGAGAGGGCTTCTTGAGGAGGGGGTGCACCAACGCCTCTTTAAAGGGCACTGGAAACACTCCCTCCTGCAAGGATGCATTAACCATCGCCTGGATCCAACCACATGTCACCTCCCGAGCTGCTTTCACCAGCCAGGAGGGGCATGGGTCCAGATGACAAGTGGTGGTCCTCGCAGTCCGGAGGATCCTGTCCACTTCCTCAGGAACCACAGGATCAAACCGTTCCCAGATAACTAGGCAAGAACGATCCCCTGGTATCTCCCCAGACCCTGCACCACGCTCGGAGTCCAACTTGGAATGAATCCGAGCAATTTTATCCTGCAGATGCTCTGCAAATTCCTCCGTGCAGCCCTGCAAATGAACCATCACATCCCCCTTACCAAGGAGGGACCTGGTGATCCCAAACAGGACTGCCGGGTGGCACTCTGCAGACGCAATAAGGGCAGAGAAGTATTGGCGCTTCTCTGACCTTATCGCCATTATTACTTATTTCTTTTATGTTTTATTACTGTTATTACTTATTACTTATTACTATTACTTATTACTGATATGCTAGTAGGCATTCTAATCTGATGTCAAAAGAATTGGAAATATTGGTTGCAATTATATTTGCAATTAAATATATCTGTCTTTACCTCTGATAAATATGTTACCATCTACTAATCATCTTGCTGGAGAAGACTCTTGAGAGTCCCCTGGACTGCTAGGAGGTCAAACCAGTCAATCTTAAAGGAAATCAACCCTGATAAGCTCAAGCTCAGATATTTTGGTCACCTAATGCGAAGAGAGATCTCTTTGGAGAAGACCCTGATGCTGGGAAAGATTGAAGGCAAAAGGAGAAGAGGACGGCAGAGGATGAGATGGTTAGATAGCATCACTGAAGCAATGAGCATGAAACTGAGCAAACTCAGGGAGGCAGTGAAGGACAGGAAGGCCTGGCGCAATATGGTTCATGGGGTCACGAAGAGTCGGACACGACTTAACGACTAAACAACAACTAATCATCTGATTGGTTATTCTGGACTTTGATATATTTTTCCATTTTTCTACAGCTATGGATCTAATAGCAACTTCCTTGCTGGATGCGATAGGTCCAATCTACTTCCAGGAATGCTAATTCTCTTCCAAAAGTGAAACAAGTTGTAATGACTGGGTCAATGAAACCTGTCACTTACAAAATCTGTCACTTACCTCTCAGCTGGATTCCCGGTAGAAGGAATATAGAATGGGCTAAGGTTGTGATGGTCTCCAGTTGAGAGGTTTGAGTAGAAGGACATATCCAAGGAAAGCTTTGTATCTTTACCCACATATATCTTCCAGCAGTGAGAGTGACTGGTTAAATGGGCATAATTTCAGTCAAGAAGCTAGGAGAACAATCTCTAAAAATTAATTTAAATTGTAATCCTAAATTAATTGGATACAAAGCCAAGAACAATTTTTTTATCCAAGTTAAAACACAGTTTTATCGACAGAAAACTTGATATTTTATTCAGTACAGAAAAATGTGAATTTCAGTTGACACTTTTAAGTTGAACAATAAATATTCCTTGATTATTCTTTCTAAACATTACAGTACTGATTGAACCTATCCATATTCTCCCCACGTTCCATATTATCAAAATAAAGAGAAAGAATTCCAAATCAGGAAAAGATTTGGTGGTGGCAGCAATACCAGGAGGGATCTTAATTCCCTAGACTGACATATTTCCATTATTTCTTTATGAATAACCATTGAAAATCAATGTCTCTGTGCTGCACCTGGAGGCAAATGTAACCAATGGAATGGCTTGCCACAAGAAAGTGCACTCCCATCACTCCTCTTTAACCTTGATATGAATGATGAACCTATCCATCCACACAGAAAAAAGTGTCTTCTATGCTGATATGAGACGCAGTAACTAAATGAATTGAATTTATCCAAGGTAGGAGGATACAAACAGCAGCATCAGAAGAACTGACCATCTGTTATCCTATCAACCAACGTCAGCCAAACAGAAAGAAAAGCAATCTCTTCCATCTGTGCAATGAAGTTTCCAACCACAAACTAAAAATTAACTGGAATGGGGATGATTGAATCCCAAAACACTTTCATTTAAAGCATGGGCCATATAGAGAATTGTGAAACAAGGCCATTATCCAGAACATCATCATCCAAAAGCTTTCAAATTCCTATTAAGGGCACACCCAACAACCAATCAGAAACTCTACCTTGGCCCTCTATCTATATCATGAAGTGCACTTGTTGGATCCAAAGTGGAAAAGATGCTCTAGAATGGCCATGAACACACTTGCTACACCTGCAGATGCCTCCTTTTCTGGGCTTGTGCAGTAGCTGTGCTGACCCTGGAAAATATGCATTTGAGTTGAGGATGCACTGAAAGGCTGTGACAAGCTCACTATGTTCTGTTGCCACCTCCATAACCTACATTTATTCAAACATATATTTTCCTGGGACTGCACTGCTACTGTGCAAATCCAGGAAAAGGCATGGCAACTTTAAGGAAGCACACCTACCTTTTTCACTTTGGATCGAAACAACTTTTTGCTGAAAATGTGCACCTGCTATTTGAATGCTCAGCACCCATGAGAAAATTTGACCCATTATTGAACAATAGGTGTTGAATTACTACTAAAAATAATAATAAATTGTATATTCTCTTTGAAATAACTTCTCTAGGCATCTGGAGAACTGAAGCAAATCAGAATGAGAGAAAACAATTTATCCACATTTAGATTAAGCATACAAACAAAGTCATAATAACCATACAGTCAAAAACCCTGCATTTTTATGCACTATAGTCTATCCATATGCATAGCAAGGCCTAGCTAAGGAGCAAGGGAGATCTTTTCATGTTGCTTTTTGTTATGTTCACTCCAGGAAACATGGGGTTGATCTTGACAGACCTGCTAGTATATCATGAATATTTTCTTAGATTGTATAGTTAGCATCAAGAAGGCACCCAGGAGTAGGATTTGCTCACTGTAGGAGGATACAGAATGATTGACCCACCTTTATATAGGAGGAGGGGGTCTTTTACCACATTCTTTGATATTTGCATCTAACAAATATTCTGACTCAATATTTTGTTGATTTAAGCATGAAAAGAGCACTGAACAGTGACCATATGCTGCAGTGCAAAGAAATATTACATCTGAAATATTATACTCTATGAGACCATCAAACTTAAGATTGCCTTTGTAAATGAAGTGGGGGAATAGTTGCTCTTCAATTGCTTTGAACAGTGTGTCTTATGGGCCTGCACCATAAGATGAACACAGGAGAATTAGAAGTCCAGTGTTGACAGCACTGAGACTTATACTTAATATAAGTATAAATAACGTTTTTCCAACAGTTTCTTCCCAAGATTCAAATACTGAGTATACTGTTTACCAAAGATAAAGGTTTCATTTGATTCTGATAAGAAAAATTAAAGGAAGAACCATCTATGAATTAAAGAATTTAAAGAGAGTAACAAGATCAAAGGAAAAGGAATAGTGTTCCTCTCCCTTCCAGTGTACTTCAACTAACTCTTGGGTTGTGATAGTTCAGATTAAACACAAGTAACAGTCCACTGTCTTTTGTGAATGATTCATTTAGAGAAATTCTGATAGATTACAAGGCACATTAGTTACCAAATGCTTTGAGAGTTTACCATTTTATAGACTGGCTTCTTAATGAGAGAAAATTGGTTATAGGGCAGATTAAAAATAGAATAGGCAAATAAATATTTTTGTTGCAGTTTCAGACAGTAACAGAACCCTTTGCTGCAACTGCCTGTTACCAATCATTTCCCACCCTCACATGCAAGCCACAATCTGTTCCCATTTAAAATGATCCCAACCCCTAAAACAGCTGTTTTTAGGGACAGAAGAATCTGTTTGTTTCTAGTCCATTGTTACTTTCACATATGTTTACCCATTATTCTGTTACATTCCATTAGCACATTCTATTAATCCTTTTTTCTCTTTGTCTGATTGAAAAATGTATTCAAAAATTGTATTTAATTAATCTTTAATATTTTTGTTTGTTTTTGCATTTTCAAGCCAAGAATTGTATTGGAACATCGGAAAATACAAAAACTGATAGCTTACACTTACACATTAGTTTGAGTGAAGCAGATCAGACTAGCTCATACCAGAACATGTAAATAACAGATTTGTACAGTTCCCCCCTTTTGCAGCAAAGTATACCTTGAGGGAGCATTTTTTAGGATGCAAACAGAACAAGGGGGAGGAGGTTAGATAGCCCAACTTAGTCCTGATTACCTCCTACCCCAAGTTAATTGCTGCTCATTGTAAAAAAGAGAAAGATGTCCCAATCTTTGGATTTGAAAAACATAGCTAAAGTCATATCAAGTTTGAGGTTCAGCAGATTTTTAGTGTCTTCCTTAGGTATCAAGAGCCTATAAGAAGCCCTCCCTTGCACAGTCTTTTTGCTTTATAGCTATGCTGGTCTATGACTGTAATAAAGATTTGATTTGATCTGATTTGTTTTATAGGGGTCAGGGAACAAGAGGTATTTTATCTAAGAGAAAAGTCACAACAAATCCAGAAAATCTCTATTAGTGTAGAGAATCCTGATTGTAATATATTAATGAATAGCCATACATTCATGCTGTAATGATGAATCTCAGTGTTGCCTTTGATGTCATTGGGCACAAAGCTCTTACAAAATGTTTGAAGTGTCTGGCTCTGTTATAATGATTTATAATTCTCTTGAACCAAAGCAAAAATTGCTTATAAAAATCATTTTTGAAATAAAAAATGAATTACAACTAGAGGGTCTGGGTTTCTTTTAAAAAGAGATCACCTACAAGGAACAAATTATTTTAAAAGCTGGGGGTTCGAGTGTTTTGAGAGAGGCAGTCCACCACTCAGAATTTCAAAGTATTGATAATTAAGATCAGTTTATTGAAATGTCAATCTTGTTAACAAAAAATTATCCACTGCAATATTAATGGCAAATCCCATTTTGTATAACAAATGTGGCCAACATCATTGCCATTTTTCCTCCCATGACTTTTTTTTCCATCCCACCTCATCCTCACCATGAGCATTTCCAGACACACTTTGAAGTGGACCTGGTGATCACCTTCATTCCTATCACTGCTGGAATACTGAGAACCAGCTGAGAATACTGAAAGCCAATCAGTGCTGTCCCTGCAATTGATCAATAACAGCCTGCAAATAATAATAATAATAATAATAATAATAATAATAATAATAATAATACAGTTGGTGTTTGTGCCAAGCTACTGCATTGCTAGTTGTGCCACCCTTACCATCAACAGGGGAAACATAGTGAAAACTGAAGGAATCAAGATGCCCAATGGAAATAACATCAAGAGTCTGGGTGAAGATCACTACAAAAACCTGAGCATCCTTAAGGCTGCAACATCAAGCACACTGAAGTCAAGAAGAAGGTTAGTAGTGAATGTATCAGAAGAGTTAAGAAGATCTTAGTCCAAACTCAATGGCAGAAATACCATCAAGGCGATTACCACCTGGGCAATTCCAGTATTAGATATACAGCTGGAATAGTGAACTGGACTCAAGCTGAACTGAAAACCTTGGATAGGAAGACCAGAAAAATAATGCCAATGAATCATGCCCTTCATCCATGCAGTGACGCTGACAGACTCTGCTTACCAAGGAGCATAGGTGGGTGTGGAATATTACAAGTACACCAGACAGTTAAAGAAGAAAAAAGGGCATTGGAAGAATATCTGAAGGACAGCGAAGAAGATGCACTGAAGCTAGTACACCATGAAGGCTTTTTGAATACTGAAGAGACTAAACTGGCCTATAAGAAAGACCAAATGAAGAATAGAAAAGAGACATGGCAAGGCAAAGTATTACATGGCCAGTCCACAAAAAAACTAGCAGGCAAAGCAGATAACAAGCAATGGCTAAGAGCAGAAAAGTTGAAGAAAGAGACAGAGGGGCTAATTCTGGCTTCACAAGGCCAAGCCTTAAGAACAAATGCATACAAAGCCAGAATTGAGAAGACAGCAACAGACAGCAAATGCTGCCTCTGCAAAGAAGCTGAAGAAACAGTGGACCATCTAGTCAGCTGCTGCAACAAGATTGTACAGACTGACTACAAACAATGGCATGACAGAATAGCAACAATGGTGCATTGGAATATCTTCAAGAAATACCATTTGCCTGCAAGCAAGAACTGGTGGGACCACAAAACAAATGAAGCAATAGAAAATGAAGTGTGATGGAATGGAATTGTGAAGGCTGAGATCAGGGAGACAAACATTTTCTTAGCTCGCCAGAACCACGTGGGAGGATCAAGAGGATGAGACTGGCACCTCCCTGAGGAATTGATTGATGTCAGGCCTAGCCCAAGGAACTCCAAGAGACAATGCTAATTCAGTTCAGCTATGTTTATTAGCTACAACCTCTAGCAAGAATCTTCCCAGACTAAAACCCCAGTTCCCAAAGTCCTCCAGCCACAACAGTGTGAATTCCTCAGGGAGGTGCCAGTCTCATCCTCTTGATCCTCTCACCCGGTTCTGGCGAGCTAAGAAAATGCTTATCTCCCTGAGCTTGGCCTTGATGATTCCATTCCATCACATGAAGAAACTAAAGTGTTCTGGGACTTTAGAATTCAGACAGACAAGTACCTGCCGCAAAACATTCCAGATGTAACAATTGTTGATAAGAAAGACAAAAAAGTCTGGATAGTTGACATTGCAGTACCTGGAAACAGCAGAATAGAAGAGAAAGAACTGGAGAAAATCACAAAATACAAAGACCTGCAAATAGAAGTAGAATGACTGTGGCAAAAGGAAGCAAAGATAGTACCAATAGTTATAGGCACCTTGGGTGCAATCCCAAAGCATCTGGAGCGCCACTTGAAGACCATCAGCATTGACAAAATCACCATCAATCAATTGCAAAAGGCAGCTTTACTTGGAACAGCTTCTATCCTGCAATGATACCTTTAACACCATCAAACAACAACATCTGCCTATCCCAGGCCCTTAGGAAGGACTCAGTAGGTGGATAAAAATCTCAGATCCAGTCTAAACTTCTGGCCGACTATGAGACCAAAAATAATAATTTTAAAAAGTCCTTACCACCACTTCACCCTGCTCTGCACAAAAAGAAATAAATTGCTAGCACCTTCCACACTTCTTAGTTTTCTCTACACGTTGCCTGTATTTATCTGGTTGTCTGCAAAATAAATACAGTACTGTGCAAAAGTTTTAGGCAGGTGTGAAAAAATGCTGTAAAGTAAGAATGCTTTCAAAAATATATATTGTAACTGTTTATGTTTATCCATTTACAAAATGCAAAGTGAGCGAACAGAAGAGAAATCCAAATCAAATCAACATTTGGTGTGACTACCCTTTGGCTTCAAACCATCATCAGTTCTTACACTTGCACACTTTGTACAGGGATCTTGTAGGATTAGAGTCAGGTGTATGATTAACCAATTAACCAATTATACCAAGCAGGTGCTAATGATCATCAATTTCATATGTAGGTTGAAACACAGTCATTAACTGAAACAGAAACAGCTGTGTAGGAGGCTTAAAACTGGGTGAGAAACAGCCAAACTCTGCTACTAAGGTGAGGTTGTGGAAGACAGTTTCATGTCACAGGTCATACACCATGGCAAGACTGAGCACAGCAACAAGACATGAGGTAGTTAGACTGCATCAGCAAGGTCTCTCCCAGGCAAAAATGTCAAAGCAGTCTGGGGTTTCAGGATGTGCTGTTCAAGCAATTTTGAAGAAGCGTAAAGAAACGGGCAACATTGAGGACTGTAGATGCAGTGGTTGGCCAAGGAAACTTAATGCAGCAGATGAAAGACACATCATGCTTACTTCCCTTTGACATTGGAAGATGTCCAGCAGTGCCATCAGCACAGAACTGGTGGACCAGTGGGACCTGGGTATACCCAGCTACTGTCTGGAGAAGTCTGGCCAGAAGTGGTCTTCATGGAAGAATTGCAGCCAAAAAGCCATATCTCATGCAATTCTTCCATGAAGACCACTTCTAAGTCTAAGGCTAAGTGACTCAACTATGCACAAAAACATAAGAACTGGGGTGCAGAAAAATGGCAGCAGGTGCTCTGGACTTCTGAGTCAAAATCTGAAATATTTGGCTGTAGCAGGAGGCAGTTTGTTTGCCGAAGGGCTGGAGAGTGGTATAATAATGAGTGTCTGCAGGCAACAGTGAAGCATGGTGGAGGTTCCTTGCAAGTTTGGGGCTGCATTTCTGCAAATGGAGTTGGAGATTTGGTCAGGATCAATGGTGTCCTCAATGCTGAGAAATATGGGCAGATATTTATCCATCATGCCATACCATCAGGGAGGCATGTGATTGGCCCCAAATTTATTCTGCAGCAGGACAATGACCCCAAAACTTCAGCCAGTGTCATTAAGAACTATCTTCAGCGTAAAGAAGAACAAGGAGTCCTGGAAGTGATGGTTTGGCCCCCACAGAGCCCTGATCTCAACATCATTGAGTCTGTCTGGGATTACATGACGAGACAGAAGGATTTGAGGCAGCCTACATCCACAGGAGATCTGTGGTTAGTTCTCCAAGATATTTGGAACAACCTACCTGCCGAGTTCCTTCAAAAACTGTGTGCAAGTGTACCTAGAAGAATTGATGCTGTTTTGAAGGCAAAGGGTGGTCACACCAAACCTTGATTTGATTTGGATTTCTCTTCTGTTCGCTCACTTTGCATTTTGTAAATGGATAAACATAAACAATTACAATATATATTTTTGAAAGCATTCTTACTTTACAGCATTTTTTCACACCTGCCTAAAACTTTTGCAAAGTACTATAAATAAAATAAAAATCTAAATATTTGCAATGGGATAAAAGTGTTTGGCTACCAAGCCATCACTCCTCCTTTACTAAACATTCCACTGAGTATTGTGGAAGTGGTGTGATACATTTTATCAGTTTTGCAGTGAAGTGTTTTTTCCAATACCTTTTATCAGGTTGTAGCCTGCAGTGATGGCTGAACTGGAGAAGAGGAGGCAACAGGGAATACCTTTAGGAATTCAGACACTCTTGGTAACTGTGCTGCTACAGCACTACCTTTCCACTCCATCAGAATAACACAGTTCTCTCATTTCTCCCTACTGCTCCATATAAAAGGGAAAGAAAAGAAATTTGGAAACCCAAACAGCCTAGCACTTTGTTGCACTCCTATTCTTCCCATGCCAAAGAGAAGTGGGAAATAGGCAGAATACTTGCCAATTTAATCCCCTTCTAAAATAAGCCAGTGCTCCCTTAAAAAGATGTTAGGGGTGCAGAAGGGAGGGAGTAAGAGTTCCCTCCAGTGGTGAAATGGACTGCCCACAACATCTGTAGAGCTTCACCACTGCAAAAAACAAAAGGAAAAGGAAAGGAAAGATTTTAGGGCTTTTATATGCTGAGCTGATCCAGAAATAAATGAACTTAGCTGCCAAACTCAGCCCATGTAATGAGATCGTAGAGATCCAGAGCTGTTTTGGAATTGGCAGAGTCCTTATGTAGAAATGCACTGTGCTTCTTTGAACAGCTTCTAGATTTTATCTGCCAACTGCACAGTTAGTAAGTTTTCCATATAATCATTCACAAAGAACTTTATTACAGTATTCTTTGAAGAAGTTTCCAGATGCATTCAGGCTCTCTGATTTCAGACTAGAACCATATAGCATTTGTGGAATGATTGAGGCTTTTTAATACTTAATGACATGTGGAACTAAAATGTATGTCCCATGTTGTAGAACAGAACACCCTCATCCTTTTAGGTATATCCCTCCAGTGGATGTACTATATCTTTGCCAGTCAGTGGGCTTTGTTAAAATCAAGTGTCTATTAGGTTTCTCCATCTCATTTATTTAGTTGCCAAAATGCATTAATACTATTTTAAAGAGTGTTCTTTGTTTTAAAAAATGAACTGGGCATGTTTCCCCCCTTCTTTTCCATTCTCTTATCTCCTCTCTGGCTTCAAGACCTTATTACAAGTGAAACTCTAGACTTGATTCATGACCTGCCATTATCCCACCCAAAATCACTAGGATTTTCAAGGCCAAGGTACATTATTCACTCTCTTCAGTTCATACTGAATGAAGTGTATTCTTTCTCACATGCAAACATTCAGATACATACTATGAGATGGAGGCTACCAACCCAGCGATTGGTACTGGGAGTTGTTCCCCAAATAGTTCAGCATTTGGAAGCAGTTAGTTGCTATTTCAGGTGTGCCATATCTTTATCATATTACTGCTTGAATGGAAGCCTCACAGTTCTGCAGAGAAAATAAAGGTAGCATTTTGGTCTCCTTAAGTAACTATTAAAATTTTAAAAAACAAAAAACTACAAAACTTATCTCAGGTTCCAAAGTAGATAAGGCTTTAGAACAGTCCACCCCAATGCAGCCTACCCCAGTTCTGTCAGGACTACAGTTTCCAGAACTCCAAGGCAAAGATGGACAATAAACAGCCTCTTGAGGGCATTATATTAGGAAGTCAACATTAGTATGCAAAAGTTCAAAATTACTAGCATTTTATTATCAGCCTTGCAGTACAGCTTGCACTTTTCTGAAAAACAGAATGCCTTTGCCTTTAAGATTGTGTTATTAAATTAGGATAATTCAGGTTTGCATTTCTATCCATTTTTTTCCCAGATGTATGGATAGCTTAGTAACTTTTAAAGCCAGGTATCACTATTTTAATACCCTAAGTCAGCCTTCTTTAACATCTGGAGGACACTAAGTTGGAATCAGACACTTTAAGAACAATTACACAGAGAGATAGCACAATTCTATATCTCAATCTTTGTTGCAGTCATTAACCAGCACGAACAATCTTATGTGTGTCTTTGGAAGAGGGTTCCTGTAAATTCCATAAGATTTACTCCCAAGTAAGTATTATAGATTTGTTCTTATAATAATTTGTTTAAAACAAATCTCTAGTTTGGGAACAAATTCTCATTTGGGAACAATGTCATATTTAATTATAGAGTATATTACTGGGGGGAGGGGCGCTGTTGTTATTTTACTAATGAATTCTTTTTAAGGAAAAAAGCTTGTATCTTTGTATGAGTGTAAGGGTTGAGAGCATTAAGATGCTACACTTGACTGCACTGAGCTTCTGAGCTCCATGATGCTCATTGTATGCTCAGCTTGAAATCAAGACAGTTGTCAAGATTTCAATGTTATTTTTTTAAAAAAGAAATACAAATGTTTTCAATTCTAAATAAGAAAGATGTGTTTTGCAAAGCCACTGATGCACAGGTATGAGTTTCTGCTTCAAATCTCAAATCCCAGCAGTAAGAAAACTATTTGCCATTACCCAGTTTTACACCTCAGTGAAATCACCACTGTATCATTTTAGGGAAAGCAGTTGGATTTGTACATATTTTCCTCCACAATCACCCATACTTAAATGATTAAAGTCAGTTCAACAACTTACAAAAACACACTAAGAAACATAGCTACATGTAGCTCCAAAAGTATAATCATACATGTGACTGGGGAGGCAGAGGGAGGCTTTTTACAGATTCTCAAGATTTGATATAAACTTAGAGCTACATATCATTTCGGGATTTTTTTCACATTTATTAAACAAGCATAAATGCAAGTGTTTGTTTAGCATTTAGTTTGGATTTCTTGGTTATATTCCTTTAGCAGAGCTGGCAAGGTTATTTATGGCTAGGATTGCCAAGCTGTCCTACCTCCTTGTCCCCATTTCAGGATAAGGCACAGCCACTTGTGATCCTAAACTGGACAATGACTCAATTTTTTTCTGTTGTCCTGAATATTATGGAGCATAACTATTTTCTGCCTGGATATGTATGTACTCTATAGCATCTACTACCTAATTTAGAGTTAAGGAATGGCTTACAAATACTGATGGCAATTTTCTCTCAGGCTGGCAGCCTTTGTTATAGTGTACTCTTCAAACCCCATGAGATCATTTGTGCAGGGCAGAAAATGTCTCACAAGGCATCCTCTTCAAGTCTTCAGCACCCTCCAACAACCTCTTCAGCAATTTTTCCAGACTTGCTCATGAACTAACAAGTCTTCAGCAGTATAAACACTACCCAGTCAAACTCAACTTTGCCAGCCCACATTATTCTTTACTAAATCCAAACATCATTAACATCTAACATCATTAGCATCATTAGGCCCATCATAGTCACCATCCTTATCTCCGTTCCATTTCTCTTCAATTGTTCTTTCCAGGGTTCCTCAGGTAATTTAAGATTCTACCTCTAATGCCAGCCCAGCATCTGCTCTCCCTTCTCTTTCCTATGAAAAGAGAAAAGCTAAGCTATGCTCTACTCTTGGCTACTCCTTTTCAGGAAAACTAGGATGAACCATTTGTTTGGGTTTCTGCAAGGATACACAAATAGCCAGCAGAGAGACATTGCTGAATACAGACTGTCATAATAGAATTCTATTAAAAAACAGAGCAATAGTCATCTCTTCATCATATCCAACACAAGCTCATACCAACTTTTCTTTAATGACACCACATCTTATGACAGCATTTTAACTATGAATCTTATGGCTCACTGTGGGCAAAGGTTTTCATCATCTAGGAATTCCTGTCCAAAGCTTTCACAAAAAATCAAATTAGAAAACTATATTTTTAGGATCTGCAGCCATCAAATAACAAAGATTATATTCTTATATGAGGACATCAACAATATTAATACTATTATTGTTAACATTTCATCTGTAACTGATGCCAATGTTTCCATTCTTAGCAAACATATATTGTTCCATGAATTCTATAGTAGCCAAAAATACTTTCCCTAAAGTCCAGGTTGACTCTGACATCCATGTTCTTTTCTTGGCAACAGTCTGGAAATCATTTGCCACTATAGTCTTCTTGGCTTTTTTTTTTTTTTTTTGACTTACCGCTCTAGTCTACAGCCCATAGATTTCATGGTGGCCTCCCTTCCAAGTATTAACTAGATCTGTCTCTGCTTATCTTCTTGAAGGAAAGCCAAAGTTGGTCAGATGCTACTACCTGCTATGAAATATAGCAGGTAAAGACTTCTGGGGAAGAAATGGTGAACTGAAGATGGCTCCACTAAAAGTGGAGCTGATGACCACAGCAGAATGAAGATCCGGTGAGTAGACCAGCTCTTCATATTTCCTCTCTGGACAAGGAGAGGACTTGAGATCACCCACAAGTGCTCCAGACAGTTGTTCCTCACAAGAAGACCACAACACTGGGTTCACATACTTCCTTTTCTAATCACTTTTGGAAATTGCTTGTTAACTGGTTTTCAACTATTAAGAACCTTTGGATTGACAAGTCTGAAAACAGCAGGTGAGTTTCCTTCAATCCTTAATGAAAGGAATTTTAAATACAAGTTTAAGGACTTAAACAATTTTTTTTTGAATGAACAATAAAAGGGTGATTAGAACTTTGATTTTTGGAAAGTTACAGACTGACTAAGGGTCCAGATGAATTTGAAATAAGATTTTGGAATTAATTATAAGAATCCTTTCTATGGGAAAATGCTTTTGTTTTGAATTCTTTAAAATAAATGATAGGGTGGGACTTTGAAGGTTGGACACTAGAGGGAACTAGAAGGAACTAAAGATTATAATTAAAGGAGAAAAACGATTAAATTTGACTTACTAATACAGAATGGAGCAACATATTTTAACATTGGACATACTGAAGGATATTTTTGAACAATGGACCCAGAAGTTAATTTTAAAAGTATCTGCTTCTATAGATAGACTGTTTAAAAGATGTTATGGAAGAGGAACAGGTTTTACCAGACAAGACTGAGACTGATCTGAAAGTGGATTTAAAAATGACAGGCTACAAGAATGATATAGAAAAAGATGCTACACTGGACATACAAAAGAAACCACTGATGTCTTGATAATTAAAAGGAACGTACAAATAACAAACCAAGAGAGTGACCTGGATAATTTTCCTACAATGGATTTACATAAGAGGCTTGTTAAAGCTTTCAAGAATTTTGTGAGAAGGGACAAAGAAAAAATGAAAAGAAATCAAGTTCCAGGACATTATTTGAAGGGATTAAAGATCAAGATTGATAAAAGTAAAAGGAACAAATATAAAGTTGGTTTATTTGATCAAGGTTAAAATAGATATGTTGTTATCTCTGGTAACCCTTAATGGACTTTTGCTGATCAGGACTGAACCTGCACCTTCTATTTTTCTTTTTCTTCTTTTATTTTTTGAGTTTGTATCAGTTTTTTATCATTGTAATTATAATTTTTAATGAAGTTACTATTTAAAAAAACATGTAGCAGATAAAAATAAAACTAACCCTTGGTGACTTCATAAACATGCCCATATAGTTTTCTTGGCAACACTACAGAAATAGTTTGCAACTGCATTTTTATGGGTTTTTTTTTTTTTAACTTCCCAATCTAGTGTTCAGCTGTGGTATTTTCTGGGGCTTTCCCATGCAACTACAGGTGAGACCTGATCCTGCTGAACCATGCTTTCACCTGCTAAGTATATGGCAAACTGTTTCATGACCCAGGAGAAATTATGGCATCATTAGTGCCATCTCAACATGTTTTGCTTAAACCTTTTAGCTGCCGATAAGTGTCTGAATCCCATAACAACCAAGATCTCGAATCAGCTAAGAGGCTGAAATCCAGAAGATGTTCATCATGGTTATTGAATTCAATTCAATAAAATAAATTATTTGTGATAAATTTCTGTCCTACTAATATCAAATGAGAGCTGGTTGGTATAGTAGTTAAGGCACCATGCTAGAAATCAGAAGACTGTGAGTTCTAGTCCCACCTTAGTCACAAAGTCAGCCAGGTGACCTTGGGCCAGTCACTCTCTTTCAGCCCTAGGAAGCAGGCAACAGAAAACTGCAGGAACTTCTATATGAGACCTTGTTGGTCACAAAAATTGGCATACAAATATTCCTTGAATGATATATCGATTATATGTGAAATACAATAAATATTATAAAATGTGTTTTGGACTCAAATTGATTAAACTGGGTACAGGTTTGATTTAATTCACATATATTCATACTAAAGATAATTTTTCTTTAGCGGCGGAAAGAAAAAAAAATGTTAAGAACATTGCAATATCTAAAAAAGCTGTACCGCTTCATATGAGCCACAAATCATCACCCATCAAACATCTTAAACTAAAGGGTTCTCAAGCAATTTCTGCAGCTACTTCGATGGTTTTCTTAAATCAAAGCCTTCTACAATGAAGTTACCACTACAGAAAAGCCTCCGCTACTTGTTAAATTAGTCTAATTGGTTGGAGTTAGGCCCCTTCAAGATAGCCTCAGCATATGATGGAAATACCTTATGCAAAAGTTACTTGGAGAAAGATTATTTAGAACCTTGGATATGAAATGCTTATGCAGACTCCATGAAATCAGCTGTGAGCCATAGTTGTTTGCTTTCATTAGCTCAGTGTTGGTACTAAGAAAGTTCAACACTTTCTTCTCTCATTAGAATGCCATCCGCATTTTAGGATTCTATAATCTTTGGATAACTAACAAGTTTCTAACTCCTTTAAATGTGACTCATATCACTGTCTTTATCAGCAGTATAAGATATGAGTATGGCTATGGTATAAGCTAGTGTACCTCTCTTCAGATAATACCAGATAGAAAAGAACATTTTTTCCAGTGTTTCAAAGATTTGAAAATATGAATGCTTCAAATGTAACACACAAATGATTTCTGAATTTGGCATTTGTACATGATCATTCTACAAATACATATCTGCCATTTCAGAATGCATTCAAAATATTGTCATCTTAATACATTGTTTTGCAAGTGATTGGTTTTGTCAAAACTAATCTGTAAAATTATATTTGCTGTGTTACTATGAATGCCTTAGTTGTCTTGGAGATGTATTGTTGAATTCAGGAAAATAGAGCAGAATTAAATTCACAATCATAGATATTTTGCCTTTTTATTGTGCATTTAAACATTATTGATAAGCCCATATAAAAAGAGGAATTTATTACTGGTAGGTAGTAAATATATAAATCAGCAAGGAATAGTGATTTATATTTAAAAGCTATAGAAACAGATTTTTGGACTTTGGAACACTTTTCTTACCTTTCTCAACTGTTAAAATTTTCATAATAATGCAAGCAGAAGAATGCAAATAATAGCATTTACTGTAATATTTATTCTTATATTTTTCCATTGAGTAGCTATGATAAGATATTATATTATGGTTAATTTAATTTAATTTTATTTTTATATTTTAGTTTTATTTACAATGGGAATTCCTGAATGCTATGAAGGGAAATATTTATTAACCTGAAACGCTGCTTTGTAGGAGGGTGGATCTCTAACAGGACTGCAGCAGGATTTGCTTGCTAAAATTGAGCAATGCCCATTTCAGAGACTTTGGATAGTTAATCTATTCTTTCAGAAATACATCTCTTCTCTTTCCAATGCAACTTATAACCATACCATTCTTTTTCTACTACCAAAGATTCTGCAGTGAATTGTCTGTGACCTTTCCAAGGGATGCAAGTGATTATGCTGCAATCTTACATTAATCTGACCCATAGCAGCCCACAAATCTGTTTTCAAGAAGCATTTCATTCCCTGAGAATTAATCTTTTCACTGAGGAGCCTATGATAAGGTTCTAGGGAATCCCTGATTTCACTATCGCTTGATGACCAATATCCCATCCCAGATCAATCTCTACTGATTTTCATTCTGTGAAACTGACCGGCAAGTTAAAAAAAACATCCAAGAAGAAGGCAACGGTAAACCGCATTCATTTTGTTACCAAGACAAAAGCATGGATGTTGAACTTAGACTTGATTCAAGGGACAACATGGTTGCATGGTTAGTCTTTGAATGAGACATTTCTAGGGATGTAGGATAGACTGAGAAATTGAACAAATATCCAGGAAGAACTTAATGGCAAAGTACAACTGTAGTTGTGCCCCCCCTCAAAAAAAGGACATAGATATGCTCAAGGAGCTAAAATCAGTGGCACCATTACCTCCCCCCCCAAAGCATACTGCAATCTTACATTAATCTGACCCATAGGAGTTGCATCTGGGGTATTTTGTAACAGAATTTAAATCTAAGATTAGCTTTTTCAGGAAAAGACCATTTATTTACATGGCATAGTCTGCCACTTAGTATAATGGTAATATGATTGTTTTGAAGAAGAGCAAGAATAGAGAAGTAGAGAAACAATTTTCACCTATTATTTGACAGAAATAACCATTGTAATAGATTACTGTTCCCTGTTTCTTATATTGCCTCAAAGGGATTTTAGTGCCAGTGTTGCAGGTATTTTCATCTTAGTGAATATTGTTGGCTTGTTCAGGTCATATTGGATCATTCTGTATTTTATTATTTCAATTGTTAGCTATTAAACTGCACAATGTTTTAAATACACATGCACGTACATACAGTAATACATTACTGTATTGTCCATATGTTCTGATACTGCAGTCTACAACTAGGTTCTACTTTGTACTAAGGTGTAATGTGGTTTATTGTTTTTGGCCTAAGGGTGTGTGTGAACTGTGTGACCCAGTTACAGTGGTTTGTAAACCACTCTAAACTATGGTTTAACATGTGTAAATTTTGCCAATTGCAAACTATTCCATGAAATATGATTCTTAATATTTGTCCCTACTACTTGTCCCTACTTGTTCCAATTCCAACAGTGTATCTGTGATGAGTTCCTTCATTTCTTTAGTGTGTGTATGTATGTATGTATGTGTGTCTGTGTGGCTGTGTGTATGTATATGTGTTTGTGAATGTGTGCGTGTGTGCGTATTCCTCTGAACAATGGAAATAACACTCCTGTTCATCTTTGCTGGGTAAATCAGGTTTCGCCTGCTTCAAAATGCTTGGGGGTTGCAGGTAGGAAAATTAGCATAAGGACAAAGTATTGCTACATTATTACCTATTTAGCACCTGATTAAACATTATTTAACCTACTGGCACTAGTCCAATGCATAACTGTTCAGGGATTTTTAAACATTTTTTGCTAATGTACCATTGTTCAGATGAAGCAGGCATCTGTGCAGCCGTCAGTATCTTCCACTATCATTAGGGTAAATTGGTTCCCTGGGCAACATCCCAGGAACACAGGTGTCCTGATTACAGACATCCTGATTATGTGGAGCTGACAGTAGTCATTCACAAAGGGAACCCAAGCGCGTTGTTTAACAGTCACCAGCAGGCATGTCATAGAACTGAGGCCTTATGAGCAGGGAGACCATTCAACCCCATTACCTTATAACCAGCTCACTAAAATGAGCAAAAACACATTCACATCCCCACCAATCTTATTTCCCCCAAAAATCTTGGGAAATCATTGTTTTGTCCCAAGGAACGGGAGAATTTGACCAGAAAATGGGATTCCCTGGGCTCCCCAATATCTTTTGTACAACACAAGGAAAATAAGTGCACTGCCAATTTATGGACATGCAGCCATTATACCATTTATTTATTTGTTGTGTATAAGCCCCATTCACAGGATTTTCCTGCCTTTCTTTTGCAGGAAAGTGATCAGGACTTACCTGAATAGGAATTTAATTGAATCAGTTCTGATTAAAATCCATTAAACGTGTGAAGGATGTGGCTACATCAGTGGAGGTGAATTGACCCCATAAAAGAGGCTTCCATAAGTGTACGGCTGACTCCCATACTGTGTAGCATATTCAGCTTAAATAACACACTATGAATTGTGCATAGTCATTATAATGACTGAATGTGTATGACTGCTTTGATTTATATTTGCTTTATTCATGCAAATTTTTACTTTTGTGTTTTTACCTATATCTCTCCCATTGCATAAAACATGCAATCTTGGGAAATCATTGTTTTGTCCCAAGGAACAGGAGAATTTGACCAGAAAATGGGATTCCCTGGGCTCCCCAATATCTTTTGTACAATACAAGGAACATAAGTGCACTGCCAATTTATGGACATGCAGCCATTATACCATTTATTTATTTGTTGTGTATAAGCCCCATTCACAGGATGGGTTGCCAAGGAATGCACATGTGTCGAAGGCCTGCTCTTGTGGTATTCTTTATGTATTGACCAATGTAGGGACAAGCTTAGAACTAGCATTTTTCAGAACTTCTAGCATATTTACTTGGAAGAAAAAACATAAATCTGAATGGGAGCTGTGATTAAGAATGATCTGCAGTGATCATGTGAAATTGGAGAGACCAATGTGCATTATTTTCTGTCTTAAATGTACACCATTTACTGTCCAGTTTGCAGAATCAAATTCTTAGAAGTGCAACTCTATGTGCTGTGCCCCATCTTCAAAGGTGAGTAGGGTGACTATGATTACAGACCCTGCCTTGGTAGCAACATCCTGATTATAGAATTCCCTAATTCCCTCTCCATCGCTATTTGCTTGGCAGCCAACCTGACTGCCTTCAGACATTATCAGGACTCAGTACATCCCTTTTTTCAGTGGTTTATGTTTTGGCAGATTTTTAAATGAACAGTTTTGTTACTTTTAGGAATTAACCTGGCGATGTTATTGCTACAGTTTTTTTGTCATTTATATCTATGATTTTAACATATTGTTAAGAATGGAAGGTTCAATAGTACTTTAAATATTTAAAAAATATCTTAAACTACATAGACCTCACACACTTACATAGGCGCTATAGTATCATAAGGAAGATTAGCCTTAGCAATGATCTATAGACAGAGCAGGAAGGCAGAAATGCAGTGAGCTTCGCTAAAGGCAGTATGATACCTTGATTAAGCTTAAATGATAAGTTGCATTTCGTGCAAATGCATATCCTATGCGATTAGGCTGTTAGCCAATGTCAACAATAATTAAAACGTGTCATGTACATGAAGTTTATTCCCAAGAAGGTAAACTTTTACCTATACACTAATGCTCAGAGTACAAGAAATAAACAATATTAGCTTTAAGTCTTAGCCCAGGAGGCTCATATGATTTAATAGCTCTAATGGAAATGGTGAGATGAGTCCCATGCTACTGAGAAAGAGCTGAGGATATTTAGGAATACTAATGTGGTTTATGACATGGCTAGATTAAAGCCTTCAGGACATCTAATTGTTTATGTTGCCATGCAGGAAAAGAAAACCTGAAGCTGCAAAGAGAGAATTACAGTGGGAAAATGGAACATAAGAAGCATGAGCATGAGAAAGCTCAAAGATGACTGACTACACATTGATAGCTTAATTCAATCAGAAGATCATCTGTTTACTATTCACAATGCAAAAAACAAAGAAGGAACAGCACTGGTTTCATAGAAAGGAAGTGCAAAATAGTACTTGGGTACCATGCAGTCAGTCAATCAATAATATCAATTCGATTTCTTGCATAACCCTTTAATATGACATTTATCCAAGTTTATCTCCAACCATAGATGCAGAAGAAGAAGAGGTTAATGAGTTTTATAGTCAGGTTCAAACTGAAATTGACAGAACATGCAAGCAAGATGTGCCCCAAGGGGGTGGAGATGGGAATGACAAAGTTGGAAATAGTAAGGAGGAAACCTTAGTGGGACTGTAGGACTTAGTAAACCAGAATGAATCAGGAAATGATTTATCAGTTTCTGCCAATACAATGACTGGCTATATTATTAGTTTAAGGAGGTGGAAAACTGTTTGGCTAGGGGCTGGCGGTGAAACAGATTGCTCACTGCTTATTTACAGTCAAACTAAAGTGGAAGAAGAAAGCCAACCAGGTTCCACAATATAATCTTGAGTTTACGCCTTTTCATTTTTAATGAGTATATATGTTAGAAATCACTTTGAAGTCCTGAATGTCACTGACAGGGGACCAGAACAACTATGGAATAAAATTAAAGAAGTTATTAAGGATGAAAAGATATTGCCAAATACCAAAAAATAGAAGAAACCAAACTGGATGTCAGAAGAGATGGTGGAAATTGCCCATAAGGGAAGAGAATTCAATGCTAAAAAAGATGAAGTTCTGAAGAAGGAACTTAACAAAGAATTTCAGAGCATTGTTAGAAGAGGCAAGAAGCAGTATTACAACATTTATAAATTGTTCATTGAGTATAGAAAGCCTTTGCTTGTGTCAGTGATGTAAGCTGTGGAATGTCCTTAGGTAGATGGAAATCCCAGGATGCCTCACTGTTCTCGTGCAAAATGAAGCCACAGTCCAGATGAAACATGGTGAACAGACTGGTTCCAAGTCAACAAAAGAGTGAAACAAGCTGTATATTTTCTCCTTATTTATTCAAGCTAAATGCTGAATATATGTTGAAGGCAGCTGGATTAGAAGGAGAGGAGTGTGGCTTTAAAATTGGAGGAAGAAACTTCAATAAACTATGCTATGCTGATAACTACTCTGACAGCTGAAAATGCAACTGATCTGCAATCTCTAGTCATGAAAATCCAGGAGCCCATAAAATGGAATTACAATTAAAATATAAAGAAGATCAAATAAATGACAACAGGTACAGTGCACAACCTTAGAACTGACAATGAAGACATTGAAGTGATGGATGGCTTCTGCTTTTAGGATTGACCAACAACAGTAAAGGAACCAACAGTCAAGAAATATGCCACAGCCTAGCACTTGGTAGAGTAACAAGTAAAAGATATTTATATGCCAGGACATGTCTCTATCTAGAAAGATCAGAATCATGCAGGCAATGGATTGTTGTGGCACTCAATTGTTGCAAAAGTTGGACTTTGAAGAAGCAAGATAGGAAATGTATTAATGCAAAGTACCTCATGACATTCTGATTAATAAGACAGTTAAGTGTGGATTGGATAGCATGACAAGTGGACATAGAACTTCATCAAAAATTGTATTCAAAAATGCTCATCAATGGAACCTCATCATATTGGAGAATGATATTGAAAGGATTCAGTCCTGGGCCTTTTCCTTATCAATATTTTTAATTAATGACTTGGTTGAAGAGTTGATGGAATTAATCGGATTTGCAGATGACACAATATTAGATGGGATTGTTAATACACAAGAAGCAAAAAACAGAATTCAAAACAATCTTGATAGGTTAGAGAAGTGGGTTACAAGTAATGATATGAAATTTAACAGAGACAAATGAAATGTTTCACCTCAAAAAGAAAAAAAAATCAAATCACAAGGTATATGATGGTTCTTGATAATTTTAGCTGAAGAAATTTAAAGAAAAATATTGGAATACTAACATTGCAGACTGAATAAGTCAAGGGTTGATGTAGCTACAAAAAAGTTAGATGCAATTTTATGCTGCAACAATAAAAGTAAAATTTCCAAATTATGGGAAGTCATACTTCCACTTTATCCCCAAAAAAATAATCACTTTATTGAAAAAAAAACTCCTAAAAAGGTGTATTCAACAAACATATATAATAATAAAATAAAATATAAAATAATAAATAAATAAAATATAAAATGTATAAAAAGACATGAGATTAGCAGATTAAACATTCGATCAGAGTATTCCATAGTCCTGAAGAATCTTCTCACTATTTTTACAAATAAAATACATAAAAAGATGCCACATAAAAAGTTTTGGGGTCTGCATATCCAACATATTTTTTGGGTTAATTTTTTCCTAGATAACTTCTGCTTTGATCAGACTCCACCTCGTATTGCATCCAATTCTGGTTTATACAACTTTAAGAAATGTTTGGAGAACAGGTTAAGAGAATGGCAGCGAGAAAGGGATTAGAGAGTAAGTCTTGTGAAGAGAAACTGAAGGAGTGTGGCATGTTTAGCCTTGAAAAGAGGAGACCAAGGGGTCTATGATAGCACTCTTCAAATACCTGAAAGGATGTCACACAGAAGAAAACTAAAATTTACACTCTATCTCTGCAAAGTGTAGATCACAGAACAATGAATCAAAAAGAAAAGCCAATGCTGAGTGAAAGTTTGGAAACCCTTAGTAACAACAGTTCAACAGAGGAACCAGTTACTCAGAGAGGTAGCAGGCTACCCTTCACTAGATGTGTGCAAGCAGAGGCTAGACAGCCATTTATCATGGATGCTTTAATTTGGATCTTACACTATGATTTAGGCTGTGTAATTTAGGCTGCATGCTCAGTCAAAAGCTTTACTCTGAGTCTGTGCTTGTGGGTGTGTATGTGCATGTGTGCAAATATATCAGTAAATGTATCAAAATATACAAATTAAGTGGGAGGCATGGGGGGCTCTTCAACAGTGAATTTTATGGTATTTAATTATAATTTGATCTCTCCTCTCTCCTTGCTATCTTTTGCCAAAACAAAACCAGCTCTGATATAAAATAGGCTGCAACATAATCTCATGCAGGAAAATACTTCAACACATTTTATAGATGTGTTGTCTGTCTCCTTCCATCTGTACCACCAAATGTTTAACTTCTTAGAAGTAGTCATACTGGTGCATAATAATTCACTATTGCTCTTTTATTCCATTAAAAGGCACAGCGATTTAAAGACAGAGCTACCCTTTCATTCACCCTTTGTTCACTTTCTGACAGAACAATGTAAAAGATTAACTTTGGTGGGACAAACATAAGCCTTATCACTTGCTGGAGGCTTTCAGTAGCCCAGGATATTACATCTGCAGGGAAAGAGCACCAACAAAGATGGTGAGCAGAGGAAGGTTGAACGTTGCATGGATTGTTAAGGTTAAGTATGTACCCAGGAGTGTGCCATTGAGGTTTGAGGTTATCAAGAGGTGCAAAGAATGAGTGAAGTGCATACAGTAGTGTTCTGGCACCTTTCATAACTCAGCTTACCTTGTGTCTGCTGAGTACATTATACCAAAAGCAGGCTATGGTTCAGTCGTGGACTGCAGGTGGGTGGATGAAGACTTTGCTGTTAGATAGTTTCCAGGACTTGAGGGAGAGGGAATGGGAGACTTTCAGAGTAATTAGGGCAGGCAGTAACATCTGAGTAGTGAGAAAGGGAGTTATGGTGGGAACATGGGAGCAGGTTGCACATACGGAAGACAGAATTGATATTTGATACTGATTTTACCTTCCAGTTCCTAGTATTCACCCTGTTGCCAGGTCACAGAATCCTCAGTGGTCCTGGTCTCTGACTGGTAATGTTATAAGCCAGGTTGGTGTGTAACAAGGCTCCCCTCATCTATGATCACCAGCCATGACCCTCGGACAGGATAGGGGGCAGATGTCATCCAGTTGAGCTTAATGGCTTTTGAAGGCTCAGTGCTGCAGATACTCTCTGATTGGGGTCTAGGAGCAGTTGGGTGTGTTGCTGCTTTACTGGCTACCTTGCTGTAAAGTGAGATCCTTTGCTGAGTTGCTTGATTCTGTTGCTAAGTTGGCATTGAAGTCCCCCAAACAAATGGTTCTGGGAGGCTTTAACTTGACCTCATGCAACAGAGGAGTACAGCTGAGGAGTTCATCGCCACTGTAGCAGTCCTGGACTGAGTTATTGAGAGCATGGAGGACATACCTGGAGTCATACACTCAATCTGTTTCTTTTCTTTTTAATCATATAAGATCTGAAGATGGAGGACATCACCCTCAGTCCTTTGTCATGGTCAGTTTGCTTTCTCATCGCTTTTTGACTTACAAGGAGGAAGGATCTATTAAATTGGTCTGTACCACCCAAGTAATGGACCTGGATGAATTTGAGAGAGAGCTTGGGGTTTTCTTCGTCTCAGGCCTTCGTCTCTGTCTGGAATGGGTGTCTGATGAGGGTTCTGGACTGAATTATGCCTATGCAGCCTCTCCCTGGTAATCAATGCTGAGGAACTCCTTGGTTTTCCAAGGCACTTCAGGAAATGAAACAACAGAATAGATGCTGTCAAACCCTTCACAATAGGAAAACTCAGGAAACCAGAACCTGTTGGACTTCTGGAAAGGTTTTTATTGCTAATAGGGTAATTTAACAGAATCTTAAAGGGCTGCCAAAGTAATTTTCAAGCTCAAGTTATACCTAGCATAATTAAGGTGGAGTTTGAATTCCCCCACACACACACACACACACATTTTCCCCCCCTCCTCTGGACCCTCTCTTTCTCTCTCTCTCTCTCTCTGTATATATACATATATCTATATATCTATATATATCTTTCTGTAAAGGCCCTCCTTTACAGTCATACTCCCTCCTACATGTTCCTAGGGTCTGCCACCTACCTCCTCCTTCTTCCCCTCTCTGCCATGGAATGCTCAAAGAGTGATGACTGAAATAAGAGGCAGTGGATAGTGATTTCTAATGTTTATAGAACATAGAAGTCTATAATCATGAACAGGTCTTAAAGAAGAATTATTTTATTTAAAAAAATGGTGCAGGTACAAGAGATGAAATAAATAAATTCTTTCTTCAGATTGTTGCTGGAAACTCCTTTAAAGCTGCCAACTCTTGAGTTGACATGGGATATTATCATTTACCTGGGATCTGGGTTCCAGGTTCCTAACTGATAGTTCAGTCACATGCCCAAAGCAAAGGCAAGGTTGCAGTTTCCTCTTCCCAAAAAACATCAGCAAAATCTGCACAATTATCTTGCAAGAAAGGAGGTTCAGGCAGCAGCATGGGACAGAGAGAAGGAAAAGGATCCAATGCCTGCACCTAGTGGTGTTGACATTGCTGAGATGGAAAAGGAAATATCAGGACTGTGTGTTTCCAGCCAGGCTATGCCCAAGACAATTGGGACATGCAAGGAAGCAATCAAATAATTGTTGCAAGAATTCTTCTTGGCCATTTATTCACAGCTTCAGAGGAGTCCTATGTTGCAGGATGGGACCTGATTTGAGATGTCTAGAACTGATCATCTCCACTTGCATAGACTTTTCCAATTGTAGTGTATGTAAGTCTAACTGCTGTGCAATTTCATAATCTATGAAATTAGCACTCACCCTTGAGTCCAAAAGAGCTGAGAGTGGGATCTCTGAGCCCATGGCGGTATGAAGGCTAATGGGGATTATAAAATGCAATTGCCTGGTATTAGATATTGGAGCTGTTTGTCTGAGGCCTTATCTTTGTTGTTTCTCTGCTTCATCACCTTATTTTCATGGACTCCATGCTGTTGATGTTTGAGGATGCAACTAGAAGCAGGGAGAAGAGTGAACAAAGGTTATGCAATATCTTGCTCTGTTATTTCCTCTGGGCCTTAGCTCTTCCAGCATGCCATCAATCACTATGCACCTTGAAATAATTTTTCCAAAGTCTTTGGTGTGCCTTGTTGTACTAATTCATCCCTTAGTTCACAAGAAAAGCCTTCCCAAAACTGGTTGATCAAAGTAAAATAATTCCAGCACATGTCCCTGGCATACAACTGAAAATATGCTATATACTCATGTACTGGGCATCCTTCTTGTCTCAATTTACAAATCTCCTGATTAGCAGTCACTATTCTGGTTGAATTGTCAAAGGCAACTTTAAACTTCTGCATAAGATCTTGATAGATGTCCAGAATGATATTGTTTTCCATGAGCCCACCTGGTTACTCATTTCAAAAGGCTTATAACAAATGCCATTTGAGTCCAATCTATAGGGAATTTCTCTGGCTGGCTGACTGGCCTACCTCCCTGCCATGAACAGTGGTAATGATGGTTAGCAATTAATCCTGAGTTTCAAGGGGAACAGAGTATCACCAGTGTATAGCAGCCTGTAGGGCCACTCCAGATTGAGTCAAACCTTAATTCAAATGCTGTGCTATCTGCTTTATAGTATTGTGCAAGTTTTGATCTTGCATCTCCCTGCTATCTGTGCTATCTTCTGTTTAACTTCTACATGAGCTCACTGGGCAAGGTCAGACATTTCAGGTAGCAGGACACTGATGATACTCAGCTGCACATCTTGATCCTTGGTTGATCAAGTGATGCTGTTAAGGCCATGTCAGGACCTAGAGACTGCCTGTGTCTGGATGGAGAACAACAAGTTGAAACCCAACCCTGATAAGACAGAATGGTTATGGATATATGGCTCTTCTGGTTGCAGTGATTTTCCATCCTTGGTTGGATGAATTGGTTCTGAATGAGGTTTCACTTCCCTGTTCAGAGCTGGTGTGAAAAGTGGGGTCCTCCTGGACTCACAGCTCCTGTTCAATGAGCATATAGCAGCTGTAGCCAGGACAGCTTTCACACAAATTCATTCAGTGCTTGAATTGCACTCTTACCTGGACCAGAAGTTTCTTCTCACAATCACTCATGACTTGTTCACCTAACATGTGGACTACTGCGACATAGTGTACAGGAAAGACCTTGAAGATCCCTTGAAGCTACAGCTGGTCCAGAATGAAGCATAGGGAGCACTTATGGGTATACCAATATTGCACCTCTGCCACACAAGCTGCACTGGTTACCAGTAAGTTTCTGAGTACAATTAATGGTGCTGATTATTCCCTCTAAAGCCCTTCATGGCATAGGGCCTGGCTATCTGAGGGACTGCCTCTCTTCCATCATTTCTGCCCACCCTATAAGATATTACAAAGTGGTGTGCTTTGTATCCCATCAATTAAGCAATGTCATGTGATGAGACACAGGAAGTGTACCTTCTCTCTTGCTGTGCCTGCCCTTTAGAATAACAACTCCCTAGATGTTTGTCTACTCCAACCTTACAAGTGTTTAAAGATTCAGACAATCTTTAAAAACCTAGGGTTTTTTCCAGGCAATGGGATAGGTTGATGCTGTTCTCCTGAGTTTTGTTTGTTTTGTTTGTTGTTTGTTTGTTTCCCATGTTATATGAGTTTTTCTCCTGCTTATTATTATTTTTTTTATATTTTATTAGTTTTTAATGGCACACTGCCCAGAGTAACTTTTGAATTGGGATGCCTAATAAATGGAAATTATAAGCAAACAGACAGGCAGGTAGACAGACTTGAAGGGCAGTCTGCAGATGCAATAACTATATCCAAATAGTCTAACTCAGAATCTTTGGGATTCAGCTGAAACTGGAGAAATCAAAGATTGAAATGCAAATGCAAAAGTACTCCTACTGACCAACCAAAGGGAAAAAGTCAGGCTCCTAATATTTATGTTATGGCTTTCCAGTTTTTAAGGGAATTAATTCCTATGAATCCCTGTGTGTGTGTGTGTGTGTGTGTGTGTGTAAGTAGGTAGGTAGGTCTGTCTGTCTGTCTGTCTGTCTATCTATCTATCTATCTATCTATCTATCTATCTATCTATCTATCTATCTATCTATCTGATCCCTATTTCACTGAGATATGAATAGGCGATGTCCAAGATACATCTTTAGTAATCCTAGCTTCAACCCAATTTGCTTTGAATCTCTTTGCATTAAAAAAAATCCTGATTCTTGGAAAAAAAAGACATTCCAGCAGATCTGATAACATCCCAGTTTAAGGCACTTCATATGATCAATGTTTTAAAGCTTTTTATAGAAGTATCAGGGGTGGGTGGGTTAATGTCCTATTTTATATTATCTTGGTTTATAATGCTCTTCAACAGCATCTACATCACGAGCAATCCAAGCTAATGGTACTTAACTATGCCATATTTTCCCCATCTGAGAGATTATGAGATCAGTTCTGGAGGCCAATTCAAGTTCCTAGGGCATGTCTCAATTCTTAATATGACTAAACAACCTAGAATACATTGGCATAATGAATTACAAAAATCAAAGAGCTTAATAAATAATAAAATCAACTTCCTTTCCTTAAAAAATACACAGAACATGACACTTCTGTTCTTTTCAGTCGACTCAATTAAAGAGTGGAGAGAAGCTATCAATGACTACAAGCAGGAAGACTCCCCAGGAATTACCCCTGTTTGTAGATTCTTTATGGAATTAGGTGACAGCTGGCAAAGTTTGCCGTAGGGTTAAGAGCTCAATATCCATTTCAGTTTCCTCTTTTCATCAACAGGAACCCTACACGTAAATCACATAATGTAACACATTTGCTTTCTTCTGTTCCATTCTAAGATTTAGATTAGCCACCAGTAATATGAGCTTGACTATTTAAACAATATAGATGTCATACATTATAATATTAGCTTTACTCATTGTCTCAATGCAAACTTTTAAACAGAACATTTTTGACCTTGAAACTCAACTCACCCCAAAGAGCCCCTTCTCTAATTAAAACTGTATGTGACCTACAAGGCATCAAGGCAAGGAGCATCATCAACTTTATTGATGCCACCTTCACCTGCTAATGAAAAGCAGAGGCCAATTTATAAAAGGAAGGAAGATTAGAATCAGTAAGAAATTTAGACTGGCAGGGAGAGAAGAGAGAATAAAGATAACTTTGAAAAATTACAACTATAGTAACCCAATGAACCATATATGTTCATTGTTTTAGAGAGAACTATGGCACAATTGTGAAATTTTTTCTGGAAAAATTCTTACGCAACATCATTTCATAGATGTTTAGTCCTCCAAATACAGAGATAGATATTAAAACTTACTGTAGAACGGAATCTGCTTCTCTTTGAGAAGTGCCGCTTTGATCTATTTTGAGGCTGTATTTGATTTCTTCATTTCTTGTTTACGTGAGTACAGTACAGAACTTTATGTCATTGTGATTGGAATCATTCATTCGGTGAGGTTAAAATTTAGTGATAGGTTTTGTGATAAGTTAGGAAGGTTGCAGTTTTGTGATAATTCTGTGTTAGATCTTTATCGCGATCTCTGTGCCAGCCTCAAATGGACTATGAAAAATCAATATATTATGTTATTATTTTGGTAGCAAAGAGAAGTTAAGGGCAAATATTTTTCCTTCATTTCTCATCAGACTGATGCAGAAAACAAGCTGAATTATTCTGCCCCAAAAATGAAAACCCAGACATAGCTTCATATTGAACAAAAATAGCTTCAGAAGTCAGTCTTTTATCAGGCCTCTATATATTCCTTTTGTTTGTTTGATTTCCAGTCAAGTTCAGTGGTCCTCCTTTTGCATCAGTTTGTAATGCTTTTGTAAAACATATCTACAAGGATCCTTCTACTAGCATATACCTTCTTGTATCTTTTTCTCTTAACATATCCCTTTTTATGCTTTTTCTCCTACTATATGTATTTTTGTATTCATGTAAAAGGTGTACATTAGGATAAATTAGTAAAAAAAATGCATTGTGAGAAATGCATATAAAAAAGCATCTTTTCATCTTCACAGCCTGAGTGATATCTAAGATTCTATTCTAGTCGTTGGCCTAGGGGATATCTGCATGACACTATAAGTTCAAAATAGCACA
The DNA here is from genome assembly GCF_059951505.1 of Python bivittatus. Classification (NCBI taxonomy): domain Eukaryota; kingdom Metazoa; phylum Chordata; class Lepidosauria; order Squamata; family Pythonidae; genus Python; species Python bivittatus. The sequence continues at coordinate 57,616,094 of NW_028277075.1, forward strand.
CAATAGTTTCTCCTAAAAAACTGGATTGATATATAGAGGACTCATAAACTCTGGGGTCCATCCTTGCCTTCTCCCACAGATATTCAAAGAATAAGGACTGTGGAAACTAAGTGGATTAATAGATCCAGTTTAAGTCAATTTTTTTTTTTTTTTTTTTGGTCTTGTGCTATTGAACACAATCACACCAGCCAGAAACATTTAGAAGACTGTTTTATAATGTTAAGTGTACCCGTTTTTATATTTTATAGAAAGCATCAGAATGGCAACAACACAAAAGCACAAAATATAAAACACAAATGAAAGAACGCTGCAAAGCCAAGTCAAGCAAAACTCTGTACTGTGAAAAATTGTCCTTTAAAAAAAAACACCTACTGTTTTATAATCCCTTGCCCTGCTGATATTGCATGGGTAGGCTCCAGACTTGCTTTTACACCATGCTCTTTAATAACAAGGCATTCATTCAGCCAGGGCTCTGACAAGAAAGAAAATGAAAGAGGCACCCAAAAAAGGCCACTTGGCAGCCATCACTTCCAGTGCCAAACGCCAGCGCCTTTTGTATTTGTGCTTATCTGCTGGAAATCCTGATGCCTTTGCCAGGGAGCCCACTACTTCGTTGAGGAAGGAGACAGATTGCCATTTCTCTTGTTCCCATAACATCACACAAACTCCCTCAAACAGCTTCAAATGGTGTTGAAGGCTGCCTGGCCTGGTGAACACAAGGTCACCACTTCCTTTGTTATGCAATCAAGTGACGGCTTTAATGACTTTACTTTTTGCAGCTCATAAGTATCCTTTCTACAACATCCTTCCTTGTCATACAGCATTTCTTTGCATTAATAGCAGTAACAGCCGCAATAGTTCAATCTTATTCTGAAGCTGAGAACAGAGAAAAGGGGCAATGAGAAGAGACAAAGGGCAGATTGCTCCCTCAAGAAGTTTAAAAAATCCAGACTTTGCTATAGGGAGGGAGTAACATAGAAAGGGGAGGAAAATAGAGAGGAAGATCATGGGCATATTCAGTTTCATAAATTTCAGTAGTAATTCACTACTGTATTGTTCTGTTATTTCTGTGCTGTGAGTTGCCTCGAATTAATTATGTGGAAGATAACTGGGATATCTGTGGTTTAAATAAATAATAAAGAGGTCAAATTCCTTCCCTTAGGACTCTGTTCTAACTCTAGGCCTGCCTAAATTTCTGGGGATGCCGTTAGGAGCATGAAAGGCTCTCACAGGTTTAGGGACTCCCACAAAGTGAGTCCCTATCCTTCACAGGGTCAGGGTGGATTTATAGCAGCATTTCAGCTAGGTCATATGTGCTGTTGACCCAAGGCAAGGCAACATCAATACATTCAGGATCTACAGAAAATCCAAGGTGCTGTAGGAAAACAGAAACAAGAACAAAATGGCAAGCACCAAAAGGATGGAGTCTGTTGGAGCCCATTCCTTCAACAATGAATGTTGATGCAAAGAATGCAATGGGTATTTGAGTCAGGTTGACTCCTGGTGACTGCCTGGACTAGTCACTGCAGTTATCTTGGCAAGATTTTGGGAAATGATTTGCCTTTTTCCTAGGGCTAAGAGAGAGTGAGCAGCCCAAAGTCACCCAGATGGCTTTGTGCCTAAGGCAGGACTAGAATTCACAGTCTCCCAGTTTCTAGCCTGATGCCTTCACCACTGCCCCAGACTGGCTCTCATCCTATGATTTCATGGAGAAAAGCCAGGAAAGAACTATGTTCTACATGCAGAATGAGTACAAAATAGAGAGGCTTTTCAGGCAATTTAACAGACTAGCTATTCTTTCTAAAAATGTCTTCCTTTCAAAATGGCTGCACCTCCTCTAGATTTCTTTCTTTCTTTTCTTTAAAGGGCTTCCAATAGCTGCGTCCATCCACGGTGCACCATTTCTTTCTTCAAGCTGCATGTCGTTCTTTGGGCTGTCAGAAATCCCTTGTTAATAGTGAGAGCAAGTGATTAATAATTAATGGAGAGCACATGATCTGCATCTGGGATAAATTAGTGCAGGTCTATTGCTGTGTTTTGAGTTGCCGAGCTTTACATAAGAGAAGCTTTGTGTATCAACTTAAGTGATTACAGACAGCTTTATTATTAGTTTTCATGACTAAAAACTCTTGAGGGTGTGTTTTCTTTACTGTAATCCATTTAAGACTTTGATCATGTTATTTATGTCCAAGTGATTGAAAATGTCTCCAGTCAGACTTTTGGGTACTTGTTTCCTCTTACCTCTGGGTTTGAGGTTGCTTGTTTGCATGAAGAAAGAGAGAAATGCAGACTAATCTCTCTCTCATTGTTAGGAATGATTAAATAGCTCTTCTGTCTGTTTTATGAGCCAAATGTTGGTCTTCACCTTTAGAGTTCTAAATGGCTTGGTCTAGGCTACCTGAGCGATTGCCTCTTCTTACATGTGCCCACCAGATTGTTAAGACCGTCTTTAGAGGCTCCTTTTCAGGGCCCTGTAACAAATGATAACTGGAGAAAGGATCTGATCATTGGCAATGTGTACAGAAAGTCTTGTCTGGTAGCTGCAGTATGATCTTTTCACAATTCTGTGATGACCATTGTGTTCTTCAGGGATTTTTAATTATAAGGTTAATGGGGGGGGGGTGTTCGTGCTTTTAGATCTACTGTATAAATATTTGTGCTACCACTGGTTTTATTTGTCTTAGTTTGTTGCATTATTTTTGGTTTTATTCCATATTTTTTTTTACTTATTTTAACTTTCATGCCAGGGAACTTCAATTTTCAGTTACAGAAGAGTGTTACTATTTGGGTGGTGTATAATAATAATTAATTAATAGGGTTTTTTTTTCAGTAAAGGTGATTAATGTGTGGCTAAGCTAATACCAGCACACTGACACCTAGTGATTTAATAAAACTTTACACTAAAAATTTAGCTTTAATCCAGAAAGAAAAGGAGTTGGTAAGTAACAGAAATCTCTCTTTCAATCCAGACCATTGCTTCTTTAAACATATCTTTATCCTAAGGCAGAGATATATGTTCTGGAAAACATATATATATATATATTCCATTTAAACTCATGTTTGTATTAGAATTACTAGTAATATATATCTCTAAGACAAGGCACAAAGCTTTCTTAATAAGTCTAATTTAAGAAAATGATGTTGTATCAGAGTTTATATATAATCAACTGAATAAAGGAGAATATTCATTCTACTTCTTGGCGAAACTGTCAAAAACATTTTGGATATATCTTTACTTCAGTACTACCTTATAGAATTATTTTACATGCAGTTGTTCCCCTGAACGCATCTTCCTACACACAAGCTTTATTAGGTTCAGTCAGCCTTATTCCCAGGAGACCTGCAGATTATCTGTAATTTAAAAAAATAAAAAGAAGAGCCACAAATTTTATTTGTAATTAATTAAGTACATCAACATTATTTGAGCATGAAAATAGAGGGAAATAATTATTTGAAATTCAGATATCAAATGTATTCACAAACGAAAAGCATCCATATTTAGCTGTAGTGAAAAGGTACAGTCTACTCCAGTTAGCATGTTACTGTATCATGGAACATGCGTTAGTACTTGAATTCATAGAGCATATACTTTGCTGATCGATTTGCATACCCCTATTGATCCCAAGGGTTTTCTAACATGTTTCACTTATGGTACTTCTGCATAATTGCCTGATTAACTGACTTATATAACCTATTGACCTTTACTTTTAATTAGCAATCCTATGTAAATGTTGAGTAGTAATCAAGTGGAACATGATTCTGTGTGCAATTTACATCTTGTGAAAATTTTCTTATTCTTAAAAAAAAAAAAGAAAGAAAAACCAATGAAAGTGTCATCAGATTCCACTTTCAAATCTCTGGGGTCTTGATCGTTTTTTGTTGCTTTTTTAATGTGTATACTTAGTTGGCATCAGACCACAACACAGGTGAATATGAGTCAGCCATGTTGTTTCTGCAAAGTTGAAACAAATTAAGAGTAATCACACACAGAGGATCAAATCATACTGTAAGTAGAAAAAAATGTTTAATTTCAGCTCTTAGAGAAAAAAAGACAGACATGCCCAGGAATAAGGATTTCTCTATCTTATTTAAACTTGAAAATAATTAGTTCAAGCATAGAACCTTTTAATTACAAGAGAATATGCTACTCCACATGAATAACTTGCACAAAGAAAAGATAAGGTATCATCATACAGTACAGTTTCTTTTATTCAGCAAGTGCCATTTAATTTTCATTATTTATAGCACCTCATTATGCTTGTAAGAGATAGGCCAGAATCCTATCCACTGGCAGGAACATCTATTAAACTAGATCTTAACATCACAATGAAGTTCTGAGTCAGGATCTATCTATCCCTCCATCCCATTAAGTGTGTGTATGTATCTGTGTGCATTTTCCTAAATTACCATGTTTCAAAGAAGAAAGTTAGACTTCTGACATCTAACACAAGGGACTTGTGTCTTGTTCCCTATAGTCTTAGCAATTCTGGTGCTAATATATTGAGGATAATGTAATGTCAGAGGGCTAGTTTGGGGCCCCCCATAATCTTTAGCTCCGTCCTTGATGCATTTGTCTATGCCATCTGAAGGGGAAGGAATGAGTCTGGTGACTTCATTACTTAATCTGTCTACATCTATCTATCTACATACATCTATCTATTCTCTCCCTCTCCCTCTCCCTCTCCCTCTCCCTCTCCCTCTCCCTCTCCCTCTCCCTCTCCCTCTCCCTCTCCCTCTCCCTCCCTCTCTCTCTCTCTTAAGCAAAGTCTAAAATGGCCCCAAAGGCCCGCAACCCAGCATTTTATTTTCAAAGTGGCTCTTACCCCAAGCATGAGACTAAGCAAATGTATGGGAGAGTTTTTTTTGAGGGGGGGGGCATTGTGAGGGGTAGTTTTGTGGGTAGTATTGTTGCTTCTTTTTATGTTTGACTCTTGTTGCTGTGAGCTGCCCAGGATTGTTGTACATAACATGGGTGACCATATCAGCCTTCAAAATAAATAAGTAAATTTTAGCTATTTGGCTATCTTGACTGCCCTTTTCTGCATCTTGTCCATCTCTACAATATCTTTTTGGAGATATTTTTGCTGTCATAGAATTTATTTAGTTGTATCTGCATTTATTTCATGGATTTATATGGCTGGCCAACTCAAACAATGTACTCTGAATGGCATACAACAGAAATAAACAATAACAAAAAATAACTGTGCAGTGTTATATTCACATAATCTTTATCACATTTGTAAGCTATATTGAATTTTGAATGAGACTTCCCTCCACTGTCCCTTTCTTGACCTCTAATTCTCAAGCCATCAGATGGAAAAGGAATTTTTGCCCCAAGTAGACTACTTTAGTGTCTCATCACTGTCCATTTTTACAATAACTTCACTATATAATTTGATAGTGTTCGTACTTGATACCCCATGGCCTATTCCCAAACCCAAATAATTTATTCACAAAATAAAAATAGCCACAGTCCCAATACAGATCACTGAAGATACTTTAAGAACTGTTTCTTCTTCTAATCAGGATCTTATTTTTAAATCACTGCCAATATTTAGGGAGGATCTTATCCATAAGTGCTAAATTTTCTCAATTATTTGGGAAACAATTCCAAGTGTGAAATGTTCCTAAGTTTCCCAATTATTATTTGGTCTGGGATTTTGTCTAAAGCCTTTGACTATCCAAGGGAAGTCCACCTACTGTGCATACCTATTTATGCACATCACCTCTAAAAGTAGTGAGATAGGACTTACCTTTGCAGAAGCCATAGAGATTCTTCTTCAAAAAGTAATGTCCTTTTCTTTTTATTATTATTATTACTACTACTACTAATAATAATAATATCCTTTCTTTCTTTCTTTCTTTCTTTCTTTCTTTCTTTCTTTCTTTCTTTCTTTCTTTCTTTCTTTCTTTCTTTCTTTCTTTCTCTCTCTCTCTCTCTCTCTCTCTCTCTTTTACTTTTTAGGTATCTTAGCTTTTGTTAAATTTGCTTTATATTTTTTAAATTATATATATAAAGTAAATTATATATATAAAGTAACAATACAATGGAGATTTTAATATTAAGTAATTAGCTTTAAGTTTGAAAGTATTATCATATATCCAATACTTTGATGTGAGTTGTAGCAGTTCTTTTTTTAATCTTATATTTAACTTTGGATTTAAAAAGTCAAATAATTTTATGCTTGTAATACTGATATCCTAAATTGTAATTAATATATTGATAGAATTTGTTCTTTCTCTATTTTCAATACTTTAAACTATCTAACTAATATCAGGGAGTCCTAACTCTTGATCTAACTTGCAACATGATGAACTTTCCCATGCAAAATTTTCTGTTTGTTAAGTCTGACTTGCAGAGCGCTTAATGTTTTCCACAAATTTATAGATCTGAACAGTTCAAGTGCAGTCCTGATCCATGGGCTGCAGCACACGACATCAAATTGTGGCGGAGGGATGTTGGAGCCGAAGTGACTAAATAGAAGCCAAACAAATGCAGTACATCAAGCGTTGTCTATCAGAAACACACCCTTTCTTTTGTTTTTGTTTTTAAATATGAAACGTTATTAGAAACGTATAGTTACTTTACATTCTTCAAGCTGATAGTAAAGAATAAAGAACATACTGTAGGTACAGAAAAGTGAGGTACTCAAACAAGATTAAAAAAATAAAACATAAAAAAAAATCATAAGAAGGAACTTTCTATAGCTCATTTTCCCCTTCCATTGTCCCTAACTGCTAATCACTACTTAAGTATTTGTACTTTTCTTAAAATATTGGAGATTGTTGCTTATATTTATTTATTTGAAATGACCTTTTTAAATTAATCTCTTAACTCTTTGTCTTAAAAACCATACTCCAAATGTCTAAACCTGCCTTGCCTTGCTGTGTGATGTATTGTATATAAGGGAGTCGTTCCTGACTGAATTTAGTTAAACTTCTATTATAAATATACATTGTCAGTTTTGCTATGCGTATTCTCTCATTTTGATCTCCCATTTCTTCACTGGCAGGGTTTCACTTTTCCAGCGTTGTGCCAAATTGGTTCTTGTCACTGTCAGCATGTATCTTAGTAGATTATGATACTTTTTATTGATGCTGTCTAAAATTATTCCTAATAAAAATATTTGTGATTTCGATTCAAATGTTATTTTGAAAATTTTCTGAATGTTTTGCTGCATTTCCTTATTTCCTTCCCCATATTTTGGGGTTTTTTACATAACCACCCCATGTGATAGAATGTTCCTTCTTTATTATGGCATTTGTTATTGTCTGGTTTGCCCATTTTGTTATCATTGACAGGGTTCTATACCATCTATATAAAAAAATTATACCCAGTTTCCCTCAAATTATAGCTTTAATTTTATTGATATTTTCATAGCTCTATATTTTCATAGCTTTAATATATACCTTCAAACCTTCTTTATCAATTTTATGCTTAGAGTATAATTCCTTGAAAAAATCTGCAAATTCTTCTGTAATCTGAATTTTCATGTTTGTTTTCTTTCTCGGTCACTGTTCTTATATGGAAACACATCCTTTCTTGACTTTTTCTACCTCTGCCATATGAAACTCCTTATTTACTATTATTTACTCCCAAGTTTGTAACACAATGTTCTCAAGAATACATGAGTTCCCACATAGTGAGTAGAAGGAATAAAAGTAGGAGAGGGCAACATTTTGTGAGATCCATGAAGGGATATTATAAACAGCTTTCTTATAATGACAAATTATGAATTTTCTAATTGTTACTTCAAAATCTGGATGTGTGTGTCGTATGGAACTCCAACATACATTGACTTGGAAGCTTACAATACAGGTCTCCCCCCGTCCCCTATCCTCCCGTCCCTCCCATTTAACATCGGCATTGAAGTGTTCTGTATGAGTTATTTAGTGGATGATCATTCTACTTAAAATCTATGAGAAATGTTTTAACACTTGGGAGTGTGCAGAAATAAAAATGTGGGATAGGACACATAAAAAAGCCTAATCCTATGAGTTTTTATCACCCTGGAATGCACCTGCATTGCACGGGCTTTTTACTATCAATTTATGCTAACATCAACTATCGTAATAAATCACATGAAATATCTTGTGCATTTCTACTTTACAGGCTGATATAAATCATTAGGACTGGTTTGTGCTTTTTAATGTCATTATTACAATCAATATTATTCACAACAACAATAATTTTCTTTCTGTTTGCCTTGTGAGTTTTCCATTACCAAAATTTTTCACCAAAAGAGTGAAAAGAGAGAAAATATAAGTGGCCTCATCCATAAGATTTAGTTCTGCACCAAAACTGATTTCCCAGATATCTTTGCTTTCATTGAGACTTCTACAGTTAATTCATATTCACTGAGTTGTATCAGAGACAAATTAGATGTGTGTGCCACTATACTGTAATATCTAGAAGAGCTTACTTCACCTTGCAGTATCATAGTATTCTACATTTCTCCATGTCTCACCCCATCAATAATCAATAATATTGGAATAGGGTCAAAGGGGAAAAAAAAGGTCATTAAGAGTTTATAAATATCAAGCTGGTTCCATATAGGAGTTATGAGGAGCTAAATTTGCTAATGTCTAGTTTAGTCCTAAGAATTTGTGTGGTGGTCATAATCTAACTACATTCAGCTGAGAATACCCTAGAGATTTTTTATCCCCTTAAACTGAAAAAGTTTCTTCCCTCTGTATCCAATCTTCTATTTTTCTGTCTTAGTCCCTTCCATAACCCACCCATCTGCCTCATATTCCTGTTGAAACACAGGCTTTCATCACAGTGAGAGAGAAGGAATTCAACTAAGCCACAAAATGACACAAGAGCTCACCTATAAAATATTCAGTTTACTTAACAATGAATGTATGTTGATTAGTAAAGTGTATTACATCTTGGCTATTTAACTTTGCAGCTTGATTAGTGAAGTGCACCATTTAATCAGCACATTTAATCAAATAACAATATATACTACCTGATCTCTCTTATTACAGACTAGTAGCTTTGCCTTCACCTGCATGGTGAGAATATGCAATGCACAAGGTTTGTCGATGCATGCAACTTAGGCAGTTAAGAAAAAATGCCAATCAAAATAATAATAATTTCTCATGCACCTTTACCAACATGCCATTACTGCAGTAAGACTTCAAGCTGTTCCCTAACATATTAATTCAGGCCAAACTTCTGTGGCAATGGTAAAAAATAGTTCCAAGGATCATCATTATACTTGATTAAAGCTATATCAACCTGATTATCACTGGAATCCAAAAGAATTAAGTGGTGTAGTAGACTTGTACTTGGACCCTAAAACTGACCTTCCACTAAAGTGGATCACGTTCTCAGCAGTACTCCTAGCACATCTGAGCATCCTGTGAGTTGCTTATGGCTTTCACCGAAGTCTCTAAGCTGCAGCCATGCCAAATTGCCATTTTCGAAACCCGTTGCCTGAGTACATCATGGATTGAAGAGAACATGTTTTTCCTGAGGAGCAAAGCATCCCACATCTGAGTTATTCATGTAAAGGACATTGCCCAGCAGTTGGGTGGGATGTAGTCATGAGACAGAGAGGTGGCAAATGAAAAGAATCATGCCCACGAGTTGTTTTCTGACAGAAAGCCATACTTTCACTTACATGGCAGGTAAATGGGAAAGCGGTTATGATGGAGGGAAGATCATTTCTGTGAGTGGCTTTCTAAAAGTAAATTGTGTCCTTTGTTTGTGTAGGGAGAGATGAGGGTACCAACTGCAACCAACATTTTACTGCCCATTCACTGCCTCATCTGGCCCTCAAAAAGGCCCCACCCCTTGCTTTTAATGCACAAAATACTTTGCAGTGCTTGTCATGTGTAGATGGCTATGGAACATTGATGTATGAGAAATCTATTTTAAATTATATTTAAGGATAAACAGAGATGCAGTCCAGGTCAAAAAGAAAGCATTAAGCTGCAGACATGACTTACTAATAACATTTTTTGGGGCTGGGAAAGCATTCATTACAATGCTTCCTATTATGGTAGGTACAATAACCTCTTCCTCAAGGTGCTTCATAGCACAAATCACTGCCATACAAGATGGTACCTACCTATATCACTAAGCTGCATATTGTCAATATAATATTGCCAGAACTCATTGACAAGTGATGTGAACAAAGAACACAGTTCATTCTGGGTCACATGAAAGAGCACAACTCAATTTCTGGAGTGCTTTTAGAGCTGAATGTTCAGTTTAATCTAAACCTTTTAAAATATATAAAACCTTTATGTTATTTTCATCCAATATTCAACGTATCTCAACAGACTATAATCACCGGACAGTCCATCAAAGGATCTCACTGTATTCCAAACACTATAAGGTCTAGGATATCCTTCTGAAAAAGCTGCCTCCAGATAAATATCAATGGCAGGCCACACCTTTCCTCACCCCCTGCCATCTCCATGTAGTTCATTACATATTTGGCACTCCAATTATATCCTGCCAAGCCAGTGTTCCAGGCCCAATAAAATATTGTTGTTCCACCAGGCTCGCTTCAGTGTTTAGTCATAAGAGTCATAGAATAATAGCAGAAGAGCGGCCTATCTTGACCAATGGCACATTAGTTATTATCTATAGTGCAAACACCTACCATTTTATACTAACATTTTGGCAGTAAACCTAAACATAGCACTTAAAGCTACATCATAATTTTGAAATCTAACTGAATCCTTTTCCTTCCAGCTGGCACCAATAAAAAGTGTCCCGTAACAAAAAGAAAGCAAGAAAGAAAATTGAACTTTAGATGATGGCTTTTGCTCTCTCAGTTCTTTAACAGCAAGAGCAACACTAAGATTTCAGGAACCCACCACAGTTTTTATCAAGTTCTGTACTAAAAAATGACAGGGAAGTGGCACATTATTATTATTAGATTTTTATCTCTCTTTTAAAATGCAAGGCGGTAAATTTACATAATCCTCCTGCCTTCTATTTTCCCCGCAACAACCACCCTGTGAGGTGGGTTGGGCTGAAAGAGAGTGACTGGCCCAAAGTCCCCCAGCCAGCTTTCATGCCTAAGGCAGGACTAGAACTCACCGTCTCCTGCTTTCTAGCCCAGCACCTTCACCACTACACCAAACTGGCTCTCCATTACATGGGCCCCTGACTGCCTGTTTTTTCATTTATCATTAGGAGCCATCATGGAATAAGTGCCCAGCATCCAGATTTCCCCCAATGTTCTGTGAAAGCAACATACTGTACTTTTTGTCATGGGAACAGAGTGTAGCTTAAAAAAAAAAAAACCTCATGTCATTTGACTGCATATCAAACCTGCAAATGGATCTCCTCTGCCTGGGAGTAAACCCCACCAAATTCAGGTGTGAGGATTTTTGGAGCAGTCAGGCAAATTGCATGGTAACCACCTTTTAGAAAAGTAAGCAAACTTTTTGCTGAAAATGGATAAAAATGAACTGGTGATTTCTGGATTGACCAATTAAAAAGGGCTGCTTATGGGGAGAAGGGAACTGCGTTACGTAATTTTGAAGGGGGGAAATCTTTACGTTTATAAGTACTGTAAAGAAGATCGGAAGTCACTTAAGTATCTTTTTTTTCTTTTTCTTTGCTTTCTATTGTTTTCAACACTTTTTTCTTTATCTTTCTCACTTTTCTTCTACGTTTTTTCATATTTATCTTTGAACTTTGTAAAAAAACCTCTTTAACAAAAATTATATAAAGAAAAGTAAGCAAACATTGATCACCTGAAGGCCTAAGTAGCACAATGCTTAGTTAAATCAAAAGAACAGGCCTGTGTAATGCCCACTGTGTCTGAGAGCTGGCATGTAAGAAACATCTGGTCATAACCATGAGGGGCGATGATTGTCATACATGCATGTAGAAAACGGTGCAATTCTCCATCAGCTCTGAGGGAGCCATACCTCCTGGAAACCTTCAGAGCGTCTTGTTGCCTAAGACCTAATTAGATCCTCATGCCAACCTTACAGGAAACGTTACAAAGATACAAAGCTGAAGAAAGAAACAGTAAGACAAGAGTGATATCTGTAGCAGATAAATTCTGTAATTAAAAGAGCAAAGGAATGTCAGCAAGCAGAAATATGGAAATCCTTTGTGGAAAGAAAAAAAATGAACTTCAGCTAGAAACAGGGTCTAGTTGTTTGAAAATTGTTTTGTTTGAAAATTGTTTAAATCTGAGTGAAATTATATATATAATTGTATATTTGTGGGTAATTTTTAAAATGTATATGTCAATAGAGGATTATATTCCTATTCAAAGGTCATATATTCATATGCAAACAGTATCCCTTTATACGGTAATCAGACAATATGTTTACCAGTGATAAAGAGGGGAAAAAATGCATGCACCCAGATCTGCTTGCAAAAATGCTTATGAATGACAATTTTAGGAAGACGGAATGAGAAACTATTGAATCCCTGCTTATTTATATGTATTTATTACATAATTTGTATATTGCCTACTTTTCCAGATGTACATTGTGGACAGTGTGCACACATATTACTAGCTTCCTGAATATAAAATGTAAGGTGCCAGCCTTTGCTTCTAAAGTACCGTAGCCTTCTTTTCCTACCCTATTTGCCTAAAAAAGCACTTCTATATTTAGTTGCACTGGTAATAATGGATGACGCTGTATTTTTAAGCATGTGTACACTGTAGACCTTAGTGGTGTGAAGCACTCTGATACTGACTACAGTAACTAGCCAGTGAGCTTTTTCATCTTTGCAACCCCTATCAGAGTGCTTGGGAAAAGGCTTTTGTGTCTCATTCTTCTGTTAGAAATAGGTTAGGCGGATTCACTGAGAGAAAGAGAACATCTATTCTCCTGCTCTTTTTAAAATCTGGTTTCCTCTTGTTTGATCCTCTGGCTTTCCCTGAATTGTGACCCTTTTATCCTTACTTTTCCTTATTTAATCTATTTGTCAGACTTTTGTATAGTCCTCATTAGTCTCTCTGTCCAGTCCATTAGGTGTCCTTCAGCTCTTTCATTCCTACCCCTTTCATTTTCCCAACTTTCCTCAGAATAAAACAAAAATAAAGTTCCATTTTCTTTCAGCTATTTGTCTATTTTCTACTAAGTCTTCATTGCATGACTGAAATTGTGAGTCTAAAAGCAAGCACACTATTGTATGTAATGTAGACCGTTGCATTAGATCATATGTGCAATTGTAACAACACATACATACATGTCAATCTTTTTATTTTAAAAATATGTTGTGCTAACAATACACAATGCCTCACTTACGAAAGAGGCTAACCTTGTCAGCTTACTGACAAGTCAGTCAGCCAGAAAATCAAGTGGGCAAAGGCAGGGTGACTTTTCAATGTTACAGTTTATTTTTTAAAATTTCCAAAAGTTTTCATTTTTAATCTGCACTGTCTTTTCAGGAGGCCCTTTGGTGGCTGCTGTGCTGTCCTTTTCTCATCCCTGCTATGTCTGCCTTAAAGAGATGCAGAGAGAATATTTCACAAATTTATTATGGTGAAATGCTTGAAGCTATCTGTCTGAAACTTGAGACTGTTAACGTTTCTATCATTCCTTCTGTTTTCATCTCATCTGCCAAAAAATGAAGCAGCTGGGAGCATTTTGATGTTTTCCCATTATAGCCTATGATTGAAAAATTTCAAATCAGTTTGAATTGTTGCCTTTCAAATTTATATCTTAAATTTGACTTAGCTTCAACTCAGATCTTAGCAATTTTGCATACTGTACCACTATTCTCTATGGCTGAGATCCATTGTGTTCTTACCATGTTCCTTCTGTTTAGGGATGACATCTGGTCCAGAGGCACATTTTCCTTGGCTATATTAAGGATGCAACTCTCACTGTTACTTGTTATCCCCTGCAGCTACCCCACCCCCAGAATTTAATGCAGAGGAGTGGAGAGTCTCTGCAACCTCATTTCCCCCCATAGAAATGTCTTTGAACTCCACTTAGGAAGTGTTATTCTGGTGGTGATAGGAACCATGCAGTAGCCAACATTTATAATGTTAAATATATGAGTCAGTTTTACCCTCACTCTAAATTTGCTTTAAACTTCTGCATTTTCCTTGGTAGAAGAGTGGGCTAAAAATGTCACATGTTTTAAAATATATTTTATTATTCTATTTCATATTTACATAACATTATTAAAATGTAAAAAAAAATTACAAGATTTTTTTCTCTCCCTTTTTCATCCAATTCTTTTTGACTTAGATAAGAATGAAGTACTAAGGATTGCACTGGAAGTTTATTGGCTTATAATTAAATTCAGATGTATAGAAATATTTTATAAGTGTCCCTGGAGGCCTACAATTAGATTTCTTCATTGGAGGAAAGCCATATCAATTGATTCAATTTAAATTGTGTTTAATAGAATTTATTTTCTAGTAAGTAAGTTTAGGATTGTTGGCTTAATCAAATCAGTAAGTTAGAAACCATTCAGTGAGTAGATCTCTTAGCTTAGGGATGACATAGCTGAGGAATGAACAACTCACCACAGATACAGAAGAAGCCCTTTGCTTCAAAGCCACAGAATCGGTTCACACTAATAGCAGACTTTTTAACCATGCTTTACAACTAGGTGGCGGGGTAATTAGAACCTCCTCAGCAGATCCCTTCTTCCAAGGATTACCCAGTAAAAGATCATTACAATAAACTGCTACAAATCAGACAGAATTTCTTAATGCAACCTTGTCTGTTCATTTGGGGAATTCTTGGCCATTCTTCCAAAGATGACAATTTCTACCCTGCTGTAGGAAAAATAGAAATGGAGGTGCTTTAAATCTTCCTGTCCAACATCCAGACATATAGAACTCAAAACCTTGTGCAATCATGAAACACATAACCATGTAACGTTGCAGTCTTGCACATGAGGAAGTTTTTAATGAGAAATCCCATTTTAAAACCACTGAAGACAAATCATTAGGAATAAAGAGAATTTCAGATAAATTCAGTGCAGTCAACCTTATTATATTCATTGTTTATTACCTCTTTGAGTAAACGTATTAGGTTTACTGCAGAGAGATTGGGAGAGATCATTTGGGTCTCCAGCTTGAATGGTCATGGGTAGGATCTTCTCCTCAGTGTTATAGAATTTGGGGAATAAGTGAAAGCCAGCCTATTTTGGGACATTGATCGTTGCTTTGCTTAATCAAGGAATATTCTTCATCTATGATGTAGTGGATCTAACTGGCAAATCAGAAAGTATTAGGGGCTAAGCGTATGTATCCAAGTGTCTATCAGTACAGTGCATATATTTCCTAGTTGGTAGGATACATGCAAAGGCATTAATTTTGCTTCTGGCTACCCAAAATATGCCAAAATTGATGAGAGTTGTGTTGTTTATGAGAGTCAATATACCAACTAGTATCACTTTTTGGTCATTTCAAAACAATGGATATATGGAAACTAGGCCTCTCACCTAATTAGGGGCCTGAGGAGACCATTATGTAGGCTAGGCAGGAGAAGAAAGCATAAAAGGTTTGAATTCTAATTCTTTAAATATGGTTTGTTCTTAAAATACAGCATTCAGTGGAATTCCTTCATTATGACTTCCTAACCTTTCTTCAGTGAAAACTTTTTATCAGAAGTCCTTGTATTCTTCAAAAGTTGCCTTAATTGGTTCCAGTTCTGCTGATTGACGCTTATTACTATTAGCAAGGAATAATATCATGTGGGCATGACTAAGGCTGATAACTTAGTTAATTAATTCTTTCTGCATCCTATTCAAAAGCAACACATTAATATGTGAAAGCCATGATGGGTGGCAGAAGTTAACATCTTTAGGCCCATCTTGTAATAACCTTGGATTAAGAAAGATCATGAAAAATACACATAACATGTAAAACGGTAAAAAGCATAATTTAACACATGAAATAAATAAAAGGAGAATACATATGAGTTTATGAAACTAAGAGAAAGAGGAGGGTGATATAATATACTTGAATGAAGGTGATCTGATCTTGTGTAGTAGAACTGATAAATACATCTAGGAAAGTAACAACATAAATTTAATTATAAATGAAGAGGCTAAAGTGTATATCAGAAAGTATACATTGATGTCATCTGGCTTGTTGTGAGTACTCATGAAAGTAGAAATCCACAGGTTGGTGATAGTAGCCTGTTATGCTGCAATGAATGGTGAAAATGCAATAATAAGTTATGAGAAACAAATTTCTATTTTTGTAGAAATAGGTAAATATACCTAGCCAGGAAATTTGTACTGATTTTCTGATTTCTGTATGGTACTATTTTTCTTTCTGTGCACAAGTTAGAAAAAATAGTTTTTATGTCAACCTTCAATTATATATTGGGGTGTGTAAGAAAATATACATTCTTTTTGACAATTTACCATGCCCTGTAATATATATTTTGGAAATCCTCCAGTATCTCTTCTGAGATCACACCATTTGTAGCAGACAAATGGGTTGTGCTTGGAGTACTGCATACTTTTTGAGTGGAAAGTCTGGAGAGGAACAAGGAAGTTTGTATGATCAAACAAGTAAGTAAGACCTGTATGAAAAATTTATAAGATAATCTCACAGTGACATGAATGGGAAGAGGCTGAGGAAACTACTTGGAACAGAGTGAAAAGAAGTGGGATACAGAGTGCCTCAGAAATGTGTGGAGTTATGCTAATGGGAAATATGAAAAAGATGGTTAATAGAATGATGAGGTGCAAGAAGCTGTGGATGAGCAAAGTGGTTATACTACTAGTTAATGTCTGTGTGAAGCTGTATCGATGCCTGATGGCTGAAAGAATGCCATTATTTTTCTCCCGTACAAAGGGGAAAATAGCAAGAATGAATCCAAAGGCTAGAATAGTGGGATTGAGTTTCCTCAATATGTGTGGGAAATTGTTTGGCAAAATTCTGACTGAAAGGTTACAGAAGGTAAGAATGAACAAAATTTGAAAAGTAAAGTACAGTACAGCAGACCAAACTAGAATACGCTTTTTCCTTTCTGCTGCCAGATATATTTGATATTATAAATTAAATATTATAAATTGGCAAAAAGACTGAATTAGTGACACATTCTGTGGGATGTGGCTAAGAGGGATTCCTCCTTATTACCTTCTGGATTTTATGCCTGAGACTCTTATCTCTGGATTTGATAAAATACAAGATTGCCTTAACTAGAATTTAAGGGCTCTCTGAGGTGGCTGACACAAACCTGTAGAGCAGACTTTGATACTACACTTAGTTCTGACAATCCTCAACAAAAGCCACATTTGTAATATTGTACCTCAAGTCAGGTCTGGACATTCTTGGACATCTAGGAGAATCGCACAATGCCACATTCTCATCCTGCCAGATCTGCCATGTGATTTAGCTCATCCAGCTGTATATATTTCATCTGGGATTCTTACATTTTGCTTGTTCACTAGCAAATGCATGATGACAATGAAGTCCTGCATATTATATTTCCACTTTCAGGACATGGGTGTTTGGGTAAAATATC
The DNA here is from genome assembly GCF_059951505.1 of Python bivittatus. Lineage (NCBI taxonomy): Eukaryota > Metazoa > Chordata > Lepidosauria > Squamata > Pythonidae > Python > Python bivittatus. The sequence goes on from NW_028277075.1 coordinate 57,633,533, forward strand.
AAAATAATATAACTAGATATTCCAAACTCCTGGAATAAAGTGTTAAATTCCTGGTGATTCAAGAGAAGCAGCAAAGAACCAGTGACATAACTGGCCCTGTGCCTAGAGGTTCTTCCTTTTCACACATTATGTAATTATCTCACCCTTTCTATCCACCTGTTTAATCATTACATCATTTTCATAAATTATAACATTCATAGAATCCTGCCTCCTCCCCCAAACTACATGCTGATTAGCCAACACTTTGATGCATTTCCAAAGATCCATATTTTAGGGGCAAGCAAGTGCAGACCTGTGCAAGTCACTAGGAGCTTTGCTCAAGGATGTAAGCATTTTTGAAGTTTCCAGCTCTGAGACATTTGCAGAATATAGCAGCTGTCAGTATTTGGCAGCTTTAAGAAAAGCTTCAGAAAAATGTATGTGGCTGAAAAGCTTCATGCTCTCAGATCCATTAATAACAACTGCCAAGACTTTAGGGAAAACCTGGGCTTTTCCTAGGGCTGGCCCAAACAAAGGAAGTAAGTGAAGCCATTAGGCTGATGAGCAAGTGTGGCAAACCAACAGATTTTGCTAGGAAGGTTCAAGTAATCTGAGTCTCATATAAAACAGTCAACAAGCCCATTTTTATTTCAAATACAAAGGTGTTGTTGAAGTAGCAATTTGGAAAATATCACAACTGCTTATTTCTTCTTATCACTAATGCTGACATTATTGTCCTATTGCCTTAATTCTGCTTCTGGCTATTTTACCTTTACACCAATCCTGTTCTCCGGTTGCTTTTACACTAGCCCTTTTCTATGGAATTGTTATTTTTTCATTCATTTTCTATGAATTATTCAGACATCACAGCCACTCCATTATATTTTAAAGTTTTTCTCATCCATTCCTGTTCCCCCTGCCCCCAGGAAAATACATACAAAATTCTGCTTAACCCTAAAATCCTTTGGACTTCTGTGGAATGGCTTTAATAGTTAAAGATAAACTGCTGCTGGAGGTTGTGATCTCCATACTACCTGTTCTGAAGTAGTGCCATGGACTTCCCTTTGAATTTTAGTTATGACAAATAAACTAAGTTATTGTTATTTAACTGAAAGTCTCAAACCATTTATAAATAACAAACAGAAACCATTGCTGAAATCAATGCTTTTCACCTTGCAATTCTCTGTACACCTCAAAATGTGGTCTACACAAATGGGAAATCACCTACAGTAGATTGAGGACAGCATAGGGGTAAGAAGAGAATAAGCACTCCCACTGTGCAAGTCAAAGTCTGTAGTAACTGTATTAACACAACTGGAGCCTAACTCAAGTTTGATTGCAAAAAATACAATCATAGTAGAACCTGTGAATCAGATGTACAGTATATCAACCATTCAAAGGTTTTATCACATATTTGAATAGGACTGAAATGAGAACAAGTGTGTTTATAGGAATGGACATCTGACCTACAGTGTATTTAACCACAGTAAAATACTGAATTTTCTTACTTCTTCAATTGCCTCAGTGCTCTCCCCCATCCTCCCAAATTTGGCACACTATTCAGGAAATAAGCAGGTAATATCTTTCATCAAAAATTATAATTGATTATAGTTCAGTCAAAATATAATACACACAATGCTGACAGACCAGATTCAGTCTTTTAACTGAACAGTTGTTCACCTCTAACCACTACCTTTAGTTCTCTTATGACAAAGCTGAGAGATCACTGACAAATAAGCCATCGCCATATGTGGTGTAAGGAAACTTGAATATCACTCTGGATGTCTTGAATTCAAATGTACCCAAGTAGTTCTTAATACAACTGCTAGTAATGATTTGTCAAGAGCAATTATTTTTTATTTTGCCAGTGATCCAGAGAACCCTAATTACACAGTGAAGGTTCTGAAGATAGTTGCTATGGTCTGTCATGATTTCAACCTAGAGTGGTCATGATGTTTTTTAAGCAATTAAAATCCAATGAATCCATTCATTTTACAGACATGAAACTTGATAGATCTCAAGCATATCCTGGCGGCAGTCATTGCTTTCCTGACAGATAGTACCCAGCTATCGTAGCTGAAAGTCCTTAAAGTCAGCCGACTGTGAATTTGGAGGGAGAATCCTGCTGGAAATCCTAGCTTTCATTTTATACTAAAAATGTAATTCGGTACATTACTATTGACTGTGATAATTATATAAGTGGAAAATAATTAATAGAAAGCTGCTGTGAATCTTAGACTAGTACAATTAAGTAGCATAGAGCAGAGAATTTAATAAGCGGATCTCATAGGCTAAGAGAAGCTAAAGATGAACTTATGGACTTAGACAAACTGAATATGATGTAAAGGAGCTGGGCATGTTTAGCTTGAAGGAATGACAATTTAGAGACAATATGAGACCCAGAGTCAAGTACCTGAATGCAACTCGGATGGGGGAGAAAAATTGTTTTCTGTTGCTCCAGGGATTAGAACCCCACCAACCCATGAATTTCCTATGTTCCTAAATACATACCCATCACATTATTCCCTTCATGGAAACAACATTGCACAAAGCAGAAAAAGGGAATAGGAAATCCTAAGAAATTAAAGGCATGTGTTAGGAAAAGGAAAGGAATTGAATCAGCAGCATTCACTATACCTCTCTACACCTTTTTGTTCCTGAAGCCATCCTTTCACCACATTCATACACAAGTTCATAGATAACCTATTCAGTAGGAGCTATCTGTGGTGCAGAATCCACATGCAGCCCCTGGAGGTTTTTGTATGGTTCCATTCCTTGCTGCTATTTTTCCGCTTATTGATCACAGATTAAACATATGGCCGTCATTCAAAAAGCATTTGGAGGTGCAAAAATGTGATGTGCCAGGGATAGAATTTTTCAGTGTTCCATAGTGTTCTGTCTCTCTCCCAGAAAATGCTGATCTGGTCATTCCAAGAAGTGCTTTGTGATATCCCAGAATATTAACTTTCAGAACACCATGAATCATGTCTGGAGCAGCTGGATAGGTGTATTTCAGCAAAAATGTTCTGCCCAATCCTTCCATCCCATTCTTTTAGGCAAGACATCTTCTATAAAGATTTTCAGTACTTCTAGTTCTACTGGCTTCCCCCCCCCCCCATTTTTTTCCTGTTCTTGCTTTTGGGACTACTGGGTTTTTTTCCCTTCTGTATTTTAAAGTTAGGTATTGTATATTTCTGAGTTGGAACTTAGGAATTATTAAATAAAGTGTATTGTAAGCTATTTTTGGTCCATCTTTGATGGAGAAAAGGAAAATCAGACAGAGTTTATAAACCACAATGATTAATAATTTGGAAAGGTATTTGTTCACTTTATGTCTTATGTTTTTGAAATAGGTATGTGAGTTGTTCTGAATCACCTTAGGAAGCTAAGGAGTCTCTCCATTTCATCCTGAACTCACAAAATAGTTCATACTAATGCTGTATTTTCATAGAACTATAGTTTCTTGTTCCCCTATGAAGGAAGTCAGAACAGCTTTCAAAAGTTAAACATAAAAAAAAGGAGGGGGTATTCTTTCGACCAAAAGTAATATGGTGTTACCCTACTGACAAGTTCAGTTAATTTGTTTGTTTTAGAAGAGAAATTAATATAAAGATGGACATTTAAGACACGACTTTTGTTCTTTTCCATTAGTATTCCAGAAAATCTGGTCTCATATTAGCCTGTTTTTATATGCACTCCCTGCTAACACATTGCCCCTCTAACAATGAAGGGGCTTGAGATTATCAAGGCAAAGAACCAAGAACACCAAGTATTCCAGAAACAAAGCCATAACATCCAAGCCACTTGTATGACTGGAGGATAATTATGACCAGTAATGTTCATGACAGGGAGAGGGAGGGAGGGGACCCTGATGAGAAGGAATGGACCAATTGCGGATCTATGGGGCCTTTTCTGCTTGGGATCTGATGCCGATTGTTACCTAGCAAAAGGACAGAATAGGCTGCACAGAAAAAGCCACACGCGTATCATAAAACAAAATTTATCTTTAATCTGTAAGTGTCAACAGCAGTACAAAATATGGAGTGATGGTGAATAGATTAAGGGCAGAGAGGACAGTCTTGAGGTAAATGAGCATAAATAGGCAGTCGTATAGACACTCCCCTGAGGGGTCAGATCCCCTTATCATGGTGTATATAGCATCACCCAAAGATGACATGTTAAACATATCAGGAAAGCACCTTGTGCAAAGAGGAGGAGGAGGAGGAGGAGGAGGAGGAAAGGGAGGAGGAGGAGGAGGAGGAGGAGGAGGAGAAGAAGAAACAGGAAGAAGAGAAACAAATATCCCCGCAAACATGTAGGTAAGGTGCCAGCATACACCAGAATATATGATATAAAGACAGTGTCTTTCAATTTTGTCTTTTCTATTCATTTCTGAGGCAGAGGAGAGAAGACTCTTAAAAGTACCACTGAAAAATTATTTAATATTTAATTTACCTCACGTCAATACTGCACAACAAAATCCAAGAAGTCTGTTTATGCTATGAAGCAAAGCTAAGATGATGTTTTTCCCTCTTAAATTAAGAGCACAGATATTTTTATTTTAAAAAAAATCAACATCCTTAGCAAACTTGGTTGTCTTTTCAAACTGCTTCAGGAGGAGAGTGTGTGAGAGATGTGATGGCAACCTTTTCAGTTCATTTAAAAACTTTACACTGGACTGTACAAGAATTTTTTTCTTTTTTGATAAACTATTTACATTTTCAGACTTTTAAAACATATTCAAAGCAGCAATAGACACTAGGGTTTTTTTTTTCCTTTACATGCCCAAATCATTACCATCCCTGGGCTCAGGTAGGTACCTGCACTTTGTATAGAATTTGTACAAGAAAAACTGCTAGTTTAAAAATGGACTTGTGGGGTGTAAGAAGAGCTTTGAAAGAGCCACCCCCAAAAGAACCAAAGCTTAGTACCTTGACAAGGGGTACCTCTGAGGTCCCCCCAACAGCTCTACACAAAAACTTTACACTTTGAAACAGCAGCTAGCATTGTCAGTCCAGCATGTCAGTGAATTGTGCTGATTAAATTAACATAGAATACAATTTCACAATATACATCACAATGTCAGGAAAGAAAAGGGTTACAGTAAGTAACAGCTTATAAGCTCATCTTAAGGTAATAAAAACATTTGTACATGGCAAATACAATAATGGATAGAAATACTCAAACATTCTAAAAGTTGCTACAGGCCAATGAAAGGTACAAGGAGGGGAAAAAAAGCCTGTGCTTTTGAGAAAGCAAAACACAAATGACAGGAAGACAAATGGAGAATGCACACTAGCAGGACTGCAATGTGCAGTATACAAATAGTTAAATAGCTTGCACATTCCCCAAACTTTTGAGAGCACCAAGGACCTCACTTGGGGTTTCTGAAGAAAGCAGAAGTTATAAAGCTGCATCACTGAACTTCTTTATAGCCTTCATATTGCCATAAATACCGATCGGGTACAGTTTCCTTACACACATTCGTGCTAAACCCACCCTTCTCTTTACCCACGAGTGAGTTCCCTCTGAATACTTTCCATCAGCTTTCAAAAATTAATTTTGGACATTATAAAAAAAAAGGGGGGGGTATAAAATCCAATGACAAAGGAATCTGGCTATTAAAAAACCACTTCTGTATATTTTTTTCCTTTCTAATATGGGATCACAGTATTACAATATATCAACTATATAGCAAAGAAAAATTCAGGGATCAAAGATGGTAGAAAAGGTAATGGTGGAGGACAGAGAAAAGAAAGTGAAGTGAGTTTGAGAAAAAGAGTAAGTGCTTTTATATTTTTAAAAACATCAAATGAGGTCACATGTTAGTTTTTTAAAAGGTCATGCTTAAGTGCCAACTTCAGTTTTTAAACAGGCATGCAACGTCAAGGAGCTGACAGACTATTTTTTTCAATTGAAAATATGAAGTACTCTATTATACATTCTACCAGGTGCACTTTTCAAGCAGTTGTTGGCATTGACAATCCTATCCAGATACACATATACAGTTCTGCTGAACCTTCAGTTTTCAGACTTCAGTCGAATGGCTTCATTGCTTAAAGATAAACTGCTGCTGGAGGTTGTGATCTTCACACTTCCTACTCTGAAGTAGTGCCCTTGAACTTTAATTGTTTCTCTATACTGGATCACTGGTATTTCTTACTGGGAAAATATTTGTGGTAGAAATCAACAGTAAATAAGAGGAAAAGCAACAGAAGGTACAATAAGAGAGCAGAGTTTAACGATGTATCAGGTGATTTGCATTTACAAAATGATTTGTTTCATTTACACTGTTATTCAAACAATCTTGTTTTCAAGTCACTGCTGTCCTTTTAAAAATGGTTTTGTATTTATTGTAAATAATAACCATACTCATTCATACAGAGTGAACACCAGAGTTGTATATATTAGAGTTTTGCCTTGTCACAATCTCATCCTTCCCTCTTATACTGCCACTTGATGACTACGAGGGCTCTAATCTAGGATCAGCGAGTGATCCAGGAGTTAGGACCCTAACCCTAATCCCAAAGCATCTATTGCCATACCAGCATACATTTATGTAACAGAAGACAGTGGTTGCAACTGAACAGCACAGCATACGCATTGCACGTACACTAGGACTGCCTATGGACACTTGGAAGATGACTCTGAAGAAGTCCCCGGACTTTGCTGAATACAGCAACTCAGAGCTCAGCTTTTTCCAAGCTTCCAGGTAAGCCTGAAAAAAAATCCACTGCTGTTAAGAATTGCATTAACTTTAATACATGGACTCCTTAAAGCAGCAACATCTTTTTTCAGGCTGAAAAATGTGAGTTGCTTTCATGAACAGAGAAGGCCAGGCTTATAAGGGTCCAAAAGATTTCTCACTTCTGAAGCATGCAGAGTACATGTTCCAGCTCCAAAGCCTAGAATCTCAGTTTTAAAAAATGCCAACAGAAATGCCTGAGGTTTTTCTAGCAATCTGCTGCTTACAATGTTGGGGTGGTGGATTAAATGCCTCAATATAAGCCTACACCTCATATATTCTAAGAAATTGACATTTCCATTGCAGCTAATTTCTCTCCTTTTATAAATCCTGCGAAACTATGTTTCAGTTATTTAATCTATCTCAAATTGAACACTTTTATTATATTTTTAAACAATATTCTCCAATTGTCAACAAAAAATGTCAGAAGTCTTCCCTTGAAAGTGAAATCTTTTATAAACTTTGTGTTTGCAAAGTACAGTTACTCTAACAACCTAGGTGCATGGCATCACATTCATTTTAAATAAACATTATCTTAGACAACAGAAAATTACTGCCCTTGCAAATTTCAATGAGGGATTATAAACGCTACAGTTCTATTTTGACAAGCGAACACTGTTTCACACCAAACACAGATTTTTTTTTTTTTTAAAAAATCTATGTTATATTTAATAACTGGTACTACTTACTTTAAAAGGCTGGATTAACGGCAAACTCTCCAAACACATTTTATTATTTACTTCCTTTCTTAGGTATCTGTCATCCTACTGACAAATTTTCTAAGTCACGTTGGTTGTTTTCAAAGAAAGAAGCAAGAATTTCCATCAAGTTTGCTTGAAAGGAAATTACAAGAAATCTGTCTCCTGTACAATCTATTTTTAAAGTTGGTTTAAATATAATCTCAATTAAGTGGGAGGGTAGACCTTATTGGGGTGGGGGCCAGTACTTAAGTAGGAGCAATTCCTACTCAAACTATCTTGGCAAAGGTGTCAGAGAATTGTGGCATCACACACCTGATCAACATACTTTAGTTTAATTGAAATTAATGAGACCTAAGTTTGCCTTGTTCTACAGAGCTTAATGAGAATGTAAGAAATCAATACTTTTGTCACCTGAACTAGAATCACAGACTGCTAGGATGCCCAAAGGGTGTAGTTGCACATCATGTCCTATGCTCTTACTTGCTAATGAAGAAATACTGAGAACCAACTGGCTAAGTTATAATCCTTGGACAAATATTTTACTATTCCCCAAAATTATAATACCACTACTAGAGAGTAGATATGAGGTTGTTATTCTATAAGCAGGTGCAATGTTTGAAGTATTTTGTGTTTATTATATGGGATTCAGATCTGAAGGAGGGCACAAGGAGGCATCTTGCCATTTTAGCTACAGGTCCACAATACTGCTCCCACACTGCAGGCGTAAAATCTACATGAGGTACAGTGATTTGTCAGCATTTAATATGGACCAATGTACACTGATACAGAACAAAAGTAAATACATAACTTATATATAGCTAAGTATCCATGAACAAAAAATAAAATTCTATCTCCTATGTTATATTTACATATTTTTAAAAAATCTTAAATGAGATGGTGACTAATCAAAAACCTTGTTTTGAGCTCCAATGATGAATTGTTAAAAAGGAGAAAGAAAAAAAAAGTTTTTGCTTCCCAACGATTGTCCTTCCTTGATTTCTATTGATACTTTAGAGCCAATATAGGCTAATAAATATAATAAACATATTCTGCAGATTTTAAATTCAAAACCTGTCCAATAAGTTGTACTTTACCATCTGCTGATTCATGAAGAGCCAATCAATGTCAAGGACACAGATTTAAGTTACAGATCATCAACACAGATGGAGGACTGGAGCTCAAACAAAGTATTCATACATATAAGAATCTTGCATAAATAAATGAAATAACAAGACATAAAAATGACTCAAATCCGGCAACTGTGAGGCAGGCCCACACGAGTCGAAACAGATGACTTTTGTTCATGTTGTTTTTGTACAACAGTTTCACATTAGTTAGAAGTGATAAAAAATACCATTTATATCCAGTGCTTATTACACTTACGAAACAACATCTGTGAGTGTGTGTTTTTGTAGTATGAGTAAAATCAAGTTTCAGTCCTAAAGAACAGTCCTTTGTTCTCCGCCAGCCTGCAGAATATTATTTTGGCATGGTCATAGAATTATAAAAAGAAAATAACCCACTAAACTAAATGTTTGCCCTTGTGCAAAAATAATTACAAAACATACAATGCTAGCAATATAGCATTCTATCTAAAAAAAAAAAAAAACAGAAACGTAGAATGGAGAGAGATTTATAACAGGAGAAACTTGTAGGAAATTAATAAATAGTCATTCTTTAGGAAATAATGGGTTATCTCCCATCCAAGCTACATCTGTTAGATCAGTTCAAATTCCTAAGCAATCTTAAAGACAACAAAGGATTTTATTTCAGTACCTTAACTAGATAAAGAGGATTCTCACCAGCTAATGATAACAAGTGCCTTTACATCTTGGCTAGACCAGTTTTACTGTGTTAGCTGTAGTTATGAGAGGAGTATTCATTCAAATAAATAGTAAAGATAAGCAATTCTATTCTAGATTGTAGAATGGCTGCCAAAACTTGATGAGTGTGTGTGCATGCATCCACACATACATGTATACACATACACAAACACTTGGTCTGGTGTATGGATTATAATCCCCTATTTTAATATTGCAGAACTGCCTCCACTTCTAGAAATAAGTACTGGAAACTGATAGGTCATGATTATCTTTTTCTGCTAAATCTACAAAGTTTTTGATAGCATGACAATAATCTGGCTTGGCACTATGTTAATTTTTGCTAATGAGCACTCCAGTCTAAACCCCTCTGAAAGCAACTAGGCAAAAAAGATACAATGGCCTCAATCTAGAGACCAAGTCTCTATATGTAAACTTCCCATTGCAGATAGAAACAGAGGGAGCCTCATTTGCCATTCTCAGTAATGGAAGCTCTAGGCACAAAGATATGATTGCAGTCATTTAGTGTAGAAGAACCTAGGTCATATTCATAGATTTATTACTGGTGGTTTATCATCTTTGCCATCCTACAAAGTGCTAAAATGCTTTTGAAAATCCTGGCACTCTTATCCCCTGAGCAAGCTAATAAGAATCTTCCTCCAGTCTTAAGAATGGCATTTCTGTAGAGGGAGGGCAGAACTCTTGACATAATTCACCCTCATATAATTAATGGTTGGCATGGAACAGACCACTTGGAAATCCAATTGAGAGGAAGCTGCTCCATTTGGATTAGTACCTGATACATTTTCTTTATCACCATTAAACATTCACACTGACAATCTGATTGGCATGGATAAATCTACCTCGGCATACCATAAAGTATCTACGTGAAATTGGTTTTATTTAGAGGGCATATAAAACTGCTATATTTCTGGTATATGTACCACTTTGAAATAATTGTAACTATTGATGGTAAGATATAAGGAAGAGAGCATTTATGTTCTTTACTCTAGAAAGAACTTCAAATCAAAGCATATTAATGGCTTCCACCTTAGGAGCTGGTGAAAACTCTTTAAGAGTTTATTTATAAGTCACTAACCAGGTTTTGAACACTGAAATACATTAAATTGATCAATTTCAAATTTCAGTGTTAAATACTGACATCCACCAAGAGCTGGATGATGAATTTGGGAATGCTTTATTTTGCCTTGCTCTTGGCTCCTTAGAAATCAATATTATGTATAATAAAACTATATATTAGCACTGAAATAAATAAGAATTTAAATTTCTACAGCAGTTTTGATCTAAAGGACCCAGCATAATTCACAAATACTGATCTTGGGATACAACTGTGTGTTGTTCTGTTTTGCTTTTCTTATATGGCAGATAACATAAAGTACTGAAAAGCTTCAAATACTTTCTGATGTGCTAAGCATATGCATCTAAACGAGTAAAGTAAAATTGTAAGTACAAGGATGATCATTGCATCCTTTTTAGTTCTCCAGGATTAATATTCAACACAGTTTATCTGAGAGATTTAAAATTTCTATAATATCATAAGTTCACATATTAACAAAGGTTGACTATGGGAATGGCAATATGGAGATTCCTAAACTGTGGCAGCACTTTACATCTCCAAGAATGAGGAAGACTAAGTTGGATTTCTACGCTGTCTATGTACTAGACAAAGATTAAGATAATCTAATACATAAACTTAACAAATAGTTTTAAACCTTGCACCTGATACTGTGTTAGGCTACAACTAGCATCAGGCATACTGGGTGGGGAATATACAAAGTGTTGTCTGACAACATACAATAACTCAAGATTGGAAAACAGAACTACTTTAGGGAAGCCCCACAAATTATCCTAAAAAGAAACAGCATAATAGGTGAATATTGTATACTGTCCTGTATATGATACTGTTCTGCTAATAACAGCATTTTTCCAAGTGTTTTTGACATGTAGAAACATATTTCCTCATGTGTGTGAGACAGAGAGAGACAGAGAGAGAAAGAGAGAATGATTCCTTTCCAATATTAAGTGCCTCATTATTTTTAAGATACCACACACTTTCAGGGGAAAGGGCTCTTTAGAAGAAATAAAGGCAAACAAACGATAATGCCATTACAACAGTACATTTGAAAATATTTTTTTACTATATGGCCCCCTGACATTCTGGAATGAATACATTAAGACCAAATGTAATTAAGACTGAATATAAGAATTCAAAGCAAAGGGACAGAGAATGATTTGAAGGTGGCCTTATGTTGCTAAGACAGGCCTGTCTGTAGCTGGTGATCACTCTGTTGTGCTTACTTATATTTCACACTGATGGTACATCAAGAGGCAGAAGCAACTGAGCAAGTGCATCGTAGCAATCATATTCACTGTTTAAGGAATATCCTGTCTCCAGATTCCTGAGTATTTTACAATTTTCTGGAAAAAGTAGGTTTTTCTTTTAAGATACATAAGTACTTTTAAGATGCCAAAGGATTGTCTAAGACTTTACAGTGTCTCCCTTAAGACTTTTTTAAATATTAAGATTCAGAAGTTAGGAAAGTTTGGCACACCAGAAGGTCAGCTATAGCTATGGAGAGAAAAAAAAAGGAATTTAGAGACCTTATTTTTAAAAAGATGAGCTAATACAGATAGATGTACACGTTTGAGGACTTATTCTGTTTCATGATAGGAAATTTGCAGGTTTTTTTCTTTTGTTTTTTTAAAATAATTCAGAATAAAAACACATTCACAATCTGTAGGCTGGCACAGCATACCTGAGTGAGAATGTAAAACCCCCATTAAAACAGTAACTTAAACCTTTTTATCAGCATCCAGGAAGAGGAAAGAATAGACAACAAAAGAGAGATAAGACTTGTAAGAGAACAATTGATTCATATCAGTTTTCAAGTCCCAATGTCTGATACTTAATGTCTTCACCTAAATTTTTAAAAAAAGTTCATGAAAATTAGTGAACAATCTGTGTCACACAATAAGAAACATTTAAGACCATTCTGCAGATGTAACTGTAGGAGCCATACATGCATGCAGGCTCATTTAAGAACTTTTTGTTCAAAACAAAACAAAACAAAGTCAGAGTAATTCAGCAAACATCCTCAGTTGGCAGTGACAGCCTCGTGGGCTTCATTTTCACTGCTATAGTCTGATTTGGGGTCATCCTCAAAGTCCTCATACATTTCCATCTCATCTTCCCCATTTATCATTTCATTTCCAGCAAGGCTCCCACTGTCCGTCTTCATGCTATAAGTGCTCTGAATGACAGGGATGCTGGGCTCAGGACTAGCAGAAGTGCTGGAGCAATCAGATGTCATCTGAGGCGATGGTGTAGCAGTTGCCATAGTAATAGCACCAGGATAGACCACTCCTGTTCCTGTGGCGATTGGAATCTGAGGCTGTTGCCTGCAAGGAAACAAAGGTATGATTTCCATGAGAAAAGTAGCTCTCCCATTTTAACAAATCATGCAGCAATGTTATTTTCTACTTTTAACTCTTACTGTATTTTTAAAACATTTGCTGGACTTTAACTGAACAATTTAATTGACACAGGCTTCCCTGTAATATTTATCATGTCTTTTTTGGTGTGTGTGTGTGTGTGGGGGGGTGCCTTCAATGCCGTCGAGTCAATATTGACTCCTGGTGACTGCCTGGACAAGTCCCTGCGGTTTTCTTGGCAAGGTTTTTCAGAAGTGGTTTGCCCTTGCCTGCTTCCTAGGGCTGAGAGACAGTGACTGGCCCAAGGTCACCCAGCTGGCTTTGTGCCTAAGGCGGGAGAAGAACTTTCAATCTCTGAGTGAGCCAGTTTGGTATAGCGGTTAAGGTACCAGGCTAGAAACCAGGAGACTGTGAGCTCAGAAACAATTAAAATCAATAAGAGCATAGTCTAGTAATATAAAAATATTACAATGTAAAACAAGATAAAATATAGAATTGTAGAGAGAATTAAACATATACACACAAACTGACACACACATCACAGTTTAACTAATACAATTCTGATAGTGCCTTTGGATGTTGGTAAAATATTACTCAGGCAATACAAATCCCAATCTCTTAGAGCAAGAACCCCACCAAAACAATAAATGCCTTCTTCCCTGTTTCCACTGGCATCTTAACAGCATACAAAAGAGCTTCATCTGAAGTTCTTAATTAGCTGACAAATCCACATGGGATAAAATAACTCTTTATTGCGGCCCAACCGCAAGCTAAAAATAGTGACTCACACCTTGAATTATTCTGGAAATTGAGCCATAACCAATATAGTGTACAGTCCATTATCCCAGTTCCAGACATCAGTAAACATCTTAATGATAGCTTCTTCCCAAACAATGGACACTCCAAGTGGAAAGAGAATGGGACTGTGCTTGCAGACCTGCGGCTAACACTCTCCTTCCCCCATACAGGAAAGAAATCTGAAGGGGAACTGTACCCACATCACTTGATCAGGAATACTAGTCTCCATGTCATCCAGAATCTGAATAAAACAGGGTCCTGGATCGTGAGGACTGCTCTTCTCCTCCCTCAACATGTTCTCGCATGTTTAATGGGACTTTAATTGCTACACAATGATATGATAACCATATCCTTAACAGACAGATTTAAATATCTCAAGCCTTATCCTCTTGCTGAAAAGTCAGTCATCTCTGACTCTCTCAGATTGCCTTATTGTTTTATATAAGGATTACATTTAATCCTAATCACGTTTCCAGTTATCAAAAACTGATTTAGATAAAAATTCAATTTCCAGTGTGCCAAGCCATAAATGGTACCAAACAGTCAGCATCAATTATCTGGTTGCAAAGCCAACATTTTTGTTTGTTTGTTTTATAATTAAAGAAATATACAAGCATTGTGAGTTTGAAAGGGCTGGCAAGGGAAATGTCTCTTTCTTAAATTGCCATAGATTCAACACGTAACAGATCAATATAACAGTTGCTATTGCATTCTGTGACAGTAATTGTCCCAAATATTGGGGTCCAAAATAATAATGGATATAAGTCAGTATTTCTATACACAAATATTAAAAAAATTAAACAATGCAAGACCATGAATGGCAGTACTGTAATAAGGTTCATATTTTCAATGTTTCAATGTTAATGACTAATAAATTTGCTCCCATTAAATAAATCAACTGGTATAATGATTTGTGAATTTCTGGGAAAAGACTGAAAGAAATATACCTGACTTTAATGCTTAAAATGTAAAGATGGCACTTATAAAGAGATTCCTTAATAAGGAATCTGCTCCTGGTTTCTTTCTAAATATCTGATAGGAGATTTCCAATTCAACATTTAAAGTCAGCATTGAATGAGGTAGAAGTTTGTTATGGAACCTATTCTTACAATATGAAGGATCCATGAGAAGTCATACACTAGCAACAACAGAATCTGTAGCAATAGGAAGACGAACAATGTAAGTACACTGAGCTTAACCATCTATACCAAACAGTTTTTATAGTGGACTTTCTTCTTTTCACAATTGTGTATATGCCAGTGGAAGAAGAACCAAGTGAGAGAAAAAAAACCTGACAGAATTTAACTGAACTGGTTATTTTAATTAAAGCAGATTGCACTGTACTTTGTCCAAGGGAGAGTGGTACATTATTGTTGTTTAAAATAGGGACAGTAATCCTGCATCTTTCCTACATCTGCTTTTAAATTTTTGAAGACCCTTTACAAAGATTCATATTCATTTAATGCAAATTTCTTCTTCTAGTTCCATTTTTATGCAGTTCTCCCAATGCATATTTTTGTAAGCAGCTGCATTTGTATGTGAACTTTTTTGAAATATATCGATTTTTTATATTTTTGATTTGGTGAAATCTCCATCACAAAATTTGATGGTTGCAGATTTCAGGAAATCTCAATTGGATAAATTCATATTAAAACAAATCAAATGAATTAATTCCCATCCATATTGTAACAATAATGGGGAAGGGAATTTTGCAATGATATTAATTTAAAAGCAGTGAAATACTAATGAGTCCCAGCTAATGCACTGTGGATCCAGATTACCATGAATTGTCAATGTCAGTATGGAGGGAAATGTTTAAATCATGGGCTAAAACACAGTCCCAACCTTAAGAGCAAGGGGAAGCACTGTTGGGTAGAGATGAAATTCACACATTTAGATTATTCTGCGGGGGGGGACCCTACTCAAATACCTACCCTACGGTAAAAAACTGCCTCATCTCCTGTCGTCGAGATCTCATTAGCTGTTTATATTCTCCAATGCGCAGTTTCTTGCCATCAACAATGCAAGTGCGTTTTGGTCGGGGTTTATATTTGTAATTAGGGTATTTTTCTAAGTGGATTTTACTTAATCGTGCTTGCTCTTCATAATAAGGTTGTTTCTCTTGGTTTGACATGGATTTCCAGCGGGAGCCTGCATAGAAAAAAAAATGATATCAGTGAACTTTCAAATCAATTCATTTTGGGGCTAATAAACTTCTAAACTGGAAGTAGGAATCTGCTGTATGATAATTCCCGTAATCTCTGACCATTAACCATTGTGACTGGGCCTAATGGAAGTTGGTCCAGCAATATCAGAAAGGCCAAAGATTTTCCAAGCCTGAACTCAGTCGTAATCCATAATTCATTTTAATGCATCAGCCAAGCCAAATCAAACTAATTGTTATGTGCTCTTCTCAGATGCTACAAATCTTTCTTATACTTCATGCAAGTTGTGAGAGCAAAACTAAGGCTATTAGCTTTGTCTCCCTCTCCAGTCTCATTGCCCTTATGCAAAGTTTTAGAGCCAGAACCTTCTTACAATAGAGGCTCCCCTTGCAATATAGAACTTTTAGCTCTTACAGAAACCTTCATGAATAGAAGAAACCTTCTCCTTCAGAGCTTTGACCTAAACAAGAGGCAGATGATAAGAATGAAAATATGGGGTGAATGGCATATTGTGATAATTAAGTTTCAGAATATGTAAAGAGGATATAAAACTTCCCAAGTATGTCCCAAGTCCCTTTATGACATTTTAAAGAATCTTTGGGTCCTGTATAAAGCAGCCTTCATAACATTCTCAAGGAGATCCAGATTGTTGGCCATTCCTCCATACAATTAAAGATACCAAAGAGGCTTACTAACAGAACAATGTAATTAGTCACAGAACTGGCATCATGAAAAAATATACTACAATAGTTAAAATGAAATCTTTAATTTATGTGTACATGAAATAAAAAAAACTCACCATAGTTATGTTAAATATGACAATAGTTTCAGAATGCTATGTATCAGGAAGTTCTTGATATATCCTTGAGACAAAGACCAACATCTCTACTACTTCTACTACTTAATCATTAATTTATTAAGAGATAGTACAGTCCTGAAATCAGTCCACAGCTCCTGGATACATATTTTAAACATTAAAAAAAAAACCTCCTATAAATGTATTAAATATCATAACCTAAGACTAAGCAAACTACTTTTTTTTTTCCTCTAATCATCTTGGCTTTGGTTTAGCTTTCTTTGTGATTGATTCATTGACCCTCATTATATATTATATTTTATATATTACACATTATACATTTATTATATATTATGTATTATATATTATATAAATTATAGGTTAGATTAAGTGTAATAATCTGTACTTAAAACTTCCATGGAGGGTACATTTGCTATGTCTTTACTACTTTAAATTACTATAAAAATAATAATTTTTTATAATAATCAATCACTAAAAGAATACCTAACATGAAAGGGAGAAATATGGCATATTGTTTATACAGAGTTACCTAAATAGCAAAGATTTTTTTTAAAGAAAGGAACTTCCAGCTGGTTAAAAATAATTACAGCTGTGGAAGACTTCTGGAGGAGTAATGGCAGAGTGAGGATGGCCTATTTTCACAGAGCCAATGACCGTGGTGGCTTAGAGGAGCTGGCGAAAAGTCCAGCTCCTTGGAACCATCTCTGGAGAAAGGAGACGACTTGAACACCCAGAGGTACTCCTTACAGAGGCTGCCTGTGAAGAGATTGCATTTTAGTGATCTCCAGCGGGTTCAGCACTCTAGGCGTCACAGGAAATATTGAGCTCAAGCTGCAGCTTGAAGCCTTCAAAAGGACATTAGATTTCCTCTCACTTCCTCTCTTAATTACCATCAGACATTACTTATTATTGGATTACTTGGACATTAAAAACCTTTCAGGCAAGTTGCTGTACACCAGGAGAATTTCCTTCTGTCCTGGAGGAAAGAAGATTTAAGTTCAAAGATTAAAAAGAAAAATCTTAACTTTTGGAAACTGCAAAAGGGAGTTAAGAATGATGACTGAGGACAGTTAAGGGACCAGATGGATTTGAAAGATTTTTTTCCCCTTTATGGACTGTTTTAAATTTTATAAAAATACAGCAGATGGTTTTGGACTTAATTGTAAGAAAACCTATTGTGGGAAAGTTTTGGTTCTCAAAATAAACACAAGATAAGATTGGGCTTTGAAAGTTAACTAGAGGGAACCAAAGAGCAATTAAAGGAAAAGATATATCCTAAAATAATAGAGGAACATTGTCTTACTACAGAAGAGTAAGGAACAGATTTTAAACAGAATTTAAATCTGTTTGGGAACAATGTGTTCAGGTTTTATTTTTAAAATTGGATCTAACAGAGGTTATAGAAGAAAAAGAGATCCTATTAAATAAAACAGAAGCTGAGGATGATTTGAACAAGTATTTTAAAATGGACTTTAAAGAAATGTCAGATTATAAAAGAGATATGGAAGATATGGAAAAAGATGTGGATCTGAAAATGGACTTCAAGATATTTGATTACAAGAGTGACATGGAGAGAAGTTGTAATGGATATATAAACTGTGCTGGCTGATGTTTTAACAATTAAAGGGGATATCCAGATTACAAATCAGAAGAGTGAGTTGGAGAGTTATTTTACTTTGGATCCATAGAAGGGAAGCATTACATTTCTGAAGTTGCTTCTGAAAACAAACAGGGAGAAAATGATAAGAAATAACTACTGTACATGGGACTTTATTTGAAGAAGCCACTGAAAATCAAACCTCTTAAAAAGAAGAAAAAGGTATTCAAAATAGACTTATTTGACCAGGGTTAAATTGTATAAGTTTTGATTTTGGGCTGTTATTATTGAAACCTTTTTTCTGACCAGGACCACAAAATGATATAAAGATTTTTTTTATATAGGGATGAATCTTTCATTTTCTATTTGTTAGAGAAAGTTAGGGGTTAGTATATGAAAGGGACCTACCGGATTGAGTTTAAAACATATATGTTACTATTATTGATATTCTTTATGCTTATGGGGATTTATGTTTTACTTATTAGAAAAATTTATAAGTCAAAATGTAAAAATAGATTAGTTTAAGCTTAAAACATATAGGTTATTATTACTGGTACTCTTAATGCTTTTGCTGTGTAAGACTGGTTAATGATTTTTTATATGTATAATTTGGTTATTGTTTAGTGATGAGAAATGAGAAAAAGAGTTCCTTTTTCTATAATATCAGAGAAGGTGTTAAGTTACTGTAAATGCTTATACTTGTCTGGAGGGAGGGGGGAGTCACTTTTTATATGTCTTTCTTTTTTCCTTTTCCTTTTTCTCTTTCTTGTTCTCTTTCTTCTTTTTTTGTTTGCATATCTTTTCTAATTATGTATTAGCTTTTAATTATGTAAAACTCTAATAAAAATATTATGAAAAAATGATTACAGCTGTGGTAAACATGGGTGGAAGCTGTTCTTTTACTATGAGCTTTTATACATCAACAAATGGAAAAGTTGTATAAATGTTATCCAGAGTCAGCAATGCTTTGCTGTCAGTTTTAATATTTCCAACTTTTTTTTTTTGTCATTGTCCTGGAAAATGTGTACCAATATTATATGTAAATTGACTCTCTCTCTCTCTCTCTCTCTCTCTCTGGTGGTGGCAAGGCAACTCCTGGCAAGTTATATCCTTTTTAAAAACATATGATTGCTGGCACTTCTGAAATATTTATACTGAATGTTTACATTTCAATGAATACTCTTACTATACTTGTAATAGTTTTTTTTCTTCCTTTAAAGAATGCACACAAATAATGTGGACTCCATATAGTTGCCAGAACTAAAACAGTGCAGGTTTTGTACAAAACTGAAAGACTATTCATACAACATACTAAAAATGGTAGACAAACATAAGCACTTCTATGAAAAACACCACATTTTGAGTACAGAGTTACACTTATTTCTCGAGGGTTTTTTGAATACCTCTTAAAGGAAGAAAAAAGCCTGTAAGAAAATTAACTTTGTTAAAATGTGTAATAATGCAAAATAAATTCATTACAGATGATAATTGTTTGTCTATTAGTTAACATTTACAATCCGTATTTAATTTCATAGATTTGGTGGGAAAATATCTATTTAAATATTGCCCTTCCTAGTCAACCTTAGAGACATTTTAATGCTTCAAAGAAATCTTGAATCTTAATTCTGTAGAAAATCAACAGGTTAATTTTTATGAGATAAAGCTTGACTTTGGGATACCTAATATTCTGGTTATATATTTTTTTTTAATTTTTCTTTAAAAAAAAGTAAGTAAAATGAACTTGGGTTTTGAATTCTCAACCCATTCTTATTTAACTCTTTTATTGTTAGTTCCATTTTAATTAATTAATAATTGTTTAGATGCTAGGAAAAGTGCTTATCATTCAGTTCAGCCATCACATGACTGCCCAAAGCTTTTTATTTGTGTTCATTTAAACGTATTCCCAGTGTAACAAATTATTAGAAACTTTTCTCTTGCAGAAAGCTCATGTTTCTAATTTCCCATGATTTCTTATAAGTGGGTACAATAATATACTGCTAGTTATCCCTGTACAACATAATGCTGCTGACATCCAGCTGTATTGCTTTGTTCCATCTAACTCAGGAGAAATCACAAGCTACATTGAGGCCAATAAAGTAAGTTCAAATCCCAAACATTTTGTCAGTGAAGAATTTCCTGGTTTGGGTAATTCACCTATTTTTGATGGGACTGTATATTCCTCTGAAAAAAGTAGGGCATAGCTCAAGATTGCTCACAGAACTAAAAGGACCAATATAAGTCCAAATTATCACAGTATCAAGGAGCACTTTTTCCACTTTGAGCTAGATTACAAAACAGACAAAGCAATACAAGTATTAAAATATATTAAAGCATAAATCCTATAGATCTAATGAGCAATGTTGTCTTCAACACAGGGCCTGGTTGTGCTACAACCAGCAGATATTTGCTTGGCATTAACTAGGAAAAGGGCCTTTTCTGCTGGGGCACTGATTCTGTGGGACACTTTCCCCCAGAAATAAGACATGTATCAGTTCCAATTCAGGTGCATGCCAAAACGAAAGATCCATCTTAGTATTTTGGCTCTTATTGCTACACTCCTTACAAGCACTGGTTACACTATCCTATCTTACATGTCTTTTTGCATTAGGTATTGAATTTAATGCATTTTCAAGATATATTGCCTTGCGATGCCTCGCACATTTGAATTGGTACTTACCAAGAATTTTGCTAATGTTGGAGTTGTGCATGTCAGGAAAAGCTTGAAGAATTTTCCTGCGTTCGTCCTTTGCCCAAACCATGAAAGCATTCATTGGTCGTTTGATATGCGGCTCACTGCTGCTTCGGCCCCTGGCATCTCTGTAGACTCGAGCTTCAGCCACAGTGGCACCTCCTGTTGGCCAACAATAATACTGCTGTAGTTTAGCTGCAGAGCCATTCATTGCTTTACTTCCTGTAATGTCAGGGCAGGAAGAAACGAGATGGATGCCAACATTATTATATTATCTGGATTAGGGACAACTTCTTAGGTCCTGCTGATTTGCTACTTCCAGATCTATGAACCAAATACATTCTAAATTCAGGTATCGATTTAATCATTTTTGCTATTCCTTGGATACTTGCTAAGGCTATCATTCACTTAAGCAATGGGTGTAGCAAGTTTGTGAGTCTTGACTGAAATATTGGGGTGAGAGACATTTCGATATACTGTACGTTTGAAAGAATGCACTGTATATTTCCACCATAAGAAAGTAATGCAAGTAATGATAAACCCAAAATACATCGTAGGAGCAAAACGTATCTGTCATATATGATAATTATGACAAGACTAAAAATAAAAGAAACTTTATTTCAGATCTCTGCCCACCTACATGACAAATCCTCAGTGACTGTGAAATGATGTATCTTGATGAAAACTAAACTGGTGTAAATCAGCAAAGCACTTTTGATTTTATAGTGTTGACAAGTTTTACACCGTCTTCAGTTTTGAATCTATTTTTTTTCCAATTACACAGAAACCTAACTCTGCCAATTGTTGTAAAAAATCATCTGTAGTTTAAACACACAATTCTTTTGATTGTCCTGTATAGGCAATTCATTTTTATGGGTAAAATTGTAGAACAGAGGATGCATGACTAATATGCTACCTTTCTGCCAGCATGTCCACAGTACATTAATTTCATTTAAAATGCACTGACCATACAGGATAAATTGGTTTCACTTTATATGATGTTGACAGCCATGTTTATTGTGCAGTGAAATGTAGTGTAGCTTCAGGCTGACAATATCCATCAACACAGGGCAATATGTTGACTGCTGGGCCAGATGAAGACATACATTATCCTAGAAGCAAAACACTTACTTAGATGTGACACTGTCTTCTCTTAAGGATCACCAGAGTAATTTATGAAGCCCTCAATACCATTACTTTAGAACTGACACCAGTTTTACAACAGCATGCAGATAAAAGACAAGTCTGCTCTGAATGTCAAATGCAGCATTTTAACAGGAGCATAAGTTTATTTACTGTGCCATGGCTTTCAACATTTGCTAGCAATAACTATTACTGCAGCCTCTCCGTCATAATACCAAGTAGATGGAAATGTACCTGGAATCTAACAGAAATCAGGAGAGCCAAAATGGAGTCTTGCTGCAGAAGCTCAATGTATATTTGCAGCAGAAACTCTGCACACACAGTGTCTCTCATCCTAAAAGTCTAGCTGGATTTTAGTATCAGGTTTCATTGTTATTTCAAATATGGAAGCACAGAAATATTGATATCATCCAGTTTTAAATTCCCAAGTATGCAGTAAGAATGGATGAGACATTAATTTTGCATGTGTGTCTGTGTGTGAGAGAGAAAAAAACAGAGATGAGCTTCAACTTCTACTATATTTTTTTTTCCACATGTAGAACAAACTTTTACACCTTAATCATCTAACCTCTCAGTGGTTTAATCAACTATCCCATTCAATGTACATTTGGGGATCAGTATTAGATAAGATGATCCCCTCCTATCCCAAAATGCTGCCTCATCGTGGTGGGGGAGTGCTCCAGGGAGGGATGTGTGAAGAATGTACATCAAGAGTACATACTCCCAGCAGGAAGGACATCCCAGCTGCTGAGCTAAAACAAGCAGGCGCCTCTATTGGGCAGCAGCAATATAGGAAGGTGCTGGAGGTGGATGATCACTTTAATGACAATAGCAAAGACATCATTTCATATTGTACAATAAAAAGCAGTAGTAAACCACTCTTGTATTTTATCAAGAAAACCACATGGATAGAAAATGTAAACTGACTGACAATATAGTGCATGATGGTGGACCCCAGAGGTTGGATGGTACTCAACATGCTACTGAAAAAGAGCTTTAGATATTTTACTAACGGTGTTTTTGATGCTGCTAGATTAAAGCCTTCCAGATGTCTTGTTGCTGGTATTGCCAGGCAGAAAAAGAAAAT
The DNA here is from genome assembly GCF_059951505.1 of Python bivittatus. NCBI lineage: Eukaryota > Metazoa > Chordata > Lepidosauria > Squamata > Pythonidae > Python > Python bivittatus. The sequence continues at coordinate 57,656,527 of NW_028277075.1, forward strand.
CCAAAGGTGCAAAGACACTGAGAACATGAAACATAAGAAGCATAAACATGGGAAAGTTCAATACAGTGAAAGATGAAATTAATCAACTATGCATTAACATCACAGGTGTCAGTGAACTGAAATGGACTAGATTGGACATTTTTTCAGTCAGAAGATCATACTGAAGGAATGGTATTCCTTTCATTTTCAGGAAGGACATAGCAAAGACAGTACTCAGATATAATGCAGTCAATGACCACATAATATCAATTAGATTTTACAAATGAATTAATCATTTAATATGACAATTATCCAAATTTATGCTCCAACCCCTGATACAGAAGAAGAAGTGCTTGATGAGTTCAGTCTAAAATAGATAGAACAGGCAAGCAAAACAAAAAGCTTGTGGCTGGAGATTGGAATGCCAACCTTGGAAATAGCAAGAAGGAAAATATAGTTGGACTGTAAGACATAGGAAACAGAAATAAAGTGGAGAATGAATTAGCAGTTTCTGCCAATCCAAACATTTCTCCATTGCTATCACAGAACAACTTTATACATGGACATCACTAAACGGAGCACACAGAAATCAAATTGACTATATTATTGGTACAAGGAAGTGAAAGAGCTGTTATAATAGCAAAGATGTGGCCAGGGGATTATTGTGGAACAGATCACAAATTATTCATGTGAAATTTCCAAGTAAAGCCAAAGTGGAAGAACAAAACCAACCAGTTTCCATGATATGATCTTCAGCATCTACCCATCATTTCCAAGGAGAACATCAGGAATTGTTTTGAAGTTCTGAATCTCACTGATAAGGAACCAGAGGAACTATGGAATGAAATTAAAGATGTTGTTAATAATAAATGTGAAAAAAGACTGCTAAAAGACAAAGAAACAGAAGAGACCAAACTGGATGTCAGAACAGATGGTAGAAATTGTCAAGAAGAGAGGAGAAGCCAAAGACAAGAAAGACAAAGATCTCAGGAAGGAACATAAAGAATAATTTCACAGTACTGGTAGAAGAGCCAAGACGCAGTTTTATAACAATGTTCTTTAAGAAACTGAAGATGGAAATAGACAAAGAAAACAAAAAAGTCTTCAAGAAGATCTCCAAACTCAGAAGGAGGTTCCAATCTCAAATTATGTTAAAGGACACCACAGATAGTAACTGATTCAAAGAAGATCAAACAACGATTGGTGTACACTGAAATTCCATACAATAGAGATGTCAACATCCAAGATACCTTAGAAGTTATTTCCTATTTATAATGACGTGAAGTCAGCATTCTGGTTATTACTAAATCAGAAGGCTGGATCAAACTGTTTTCTTAGATATACCACAAAAGGTCATATATTTGGGATAGTATGAAAGCTGTACTCCTTAAATTTCACAGTTGAAATTTCCTGTTTTCTTCCTAATATCAAGCCCAGGACTTCCAGTCTCACAAACTTAATAATGATAGGAGATGCACATCTTGGAATACTAATTTTAGTATGTATGCAATAAACATCTTTAATCTTTAAATGAAGATCTGAAGAAAGCAAAAGAGAATCCTGTAAGCAATGTTCCAAAAAAGGATTTGGACCTTCAACATCAGCAAGTAAGCCAAAAACTTATAAATACCTATGGGTTAAATCTTGTATTTTATAAGATCTCTCATTCTTCTGCATATGTTTGAATGTATTCTCAGCTGTTTTTAATCTTGGTTCATGAGAATGTGCAATAAACATCTTCATATTCTCCAGCTCCTGTCGAAATTTGGTATTTTACCATTTTGCTTCATCATGTTGATATTTCAACAGCACTGATCACATTTGTAGATGACCTCTAGGGAAGCAGGGTAGGGGAATACATCCATCCTTACTGTCTTTGATCTCTCACTGACCATGGTATCCTTCTGGACTGGCTTCAGGAATTGGAAGTGGGGGTTACAGTATTGTTCTGGTTCTCCTCCTTCCTCTGGAGCCAGTTCCAGTTGTGTTGGGGGGGGAGAACAGATCTAGCCTATGGCCCATTCTTTGTGAGGCCCCTCAGGGCTCAACATTATCCCCACTCCTGTTTAACATCTACATGAGGCTGTTGGATGAGGTCATTCTGTAGCATGAGATGAGGTATCATCAGTATGCTTCTCTACCAGCCCTAGGAAGAAAACAATGGCAAACCACTTTTGAAAGTGTTACCAAGCAAGGACTTATCCAGTCACCAGTAGTTACAACTGACCCCCAAAAAATAATCACTTAAGCAGTCAAGAAATATACTGCAGACTATCACTTGGAAAAGTAGCAATGAAGGCCTTGGAAAAAATATTCAGATGTCATGATGTATCTATACAGGTAGGCAATGCTTTCCCTTCTGACACTCTATGGAAGTGAAATGTGGGCTTTGGAGAAGCAGGATAGAAAAAGTATTGATGCATTTGAACTTTGGTGTTGGAGAAGACTCCTGAGAATACCATGGATAGCCAAGAAAACAAACAATTATAGAACAAATCTGTCCAGAGTTTTCACTCAGGGTACAAATGACTAGGCTCAAATAATCATACTTTGGATACATTATGTGAAGACTGAGCTCCCTTGAGAAGTCCACAATGCTGGGAAAGGTAGAAGGAAAGAGAAGAAGAGGATGTAGAGAGTAAGGAAGATGACCCTGATGTAAATATGCATCAGCCAAAGGGAATTGAAGCATTTTTTAAGCCCTGGGAAACGAGATAATATTTGGAAGTAGTTCAGGCAGACATCTCTCTGATGCAGTGGGGTATAATGGTGTGTGTGTGGGGGGGAGGTTCAGCTCAGTCACACTTGTAAGATTCTGTTATTATAGCCAATTTCAATAAAAGTAGTTCTAATCTTCCTGTGGCATTGATTTCCTGATCTGGTCTACCTAGTGGGGCTGACCAGTAGCAAGGTGGGTGGACTCCATTACAGTGGTGATAAGTGCACCACTGGAAGAGTTGAAGGGTCAGGTTGGAGGCAGATCATCCTGGAGAAGGTCTATCTTTGTGGTCACTAACAGTTGATATCAATCTGATAGCATATAATCAGTCAAATGGATAAGATGATGGCTTACATGTGGAGGCTTAATTCAAACAAGTTCATGAAGTAGAAGAGATCTATCCTGTTTTGGATGAGATCATAGTCTCTCTGATGCAATATATTTACATCTAGGGATTCTATTGGATTCAGGCCACCACTGGAGATCTAAGAAATCTGTTGTGGCATACACTGCCTTTCACAAGCATAGAATTCTAGAACAAATACAATCCTTCCTGAATAGAGATAGTCCATCTTCAGTCGTCCGTGCCCTAGTAACCTATTTAAACTACTGTAATGTATTGTAGGTAGAACTACCTTTAAATCCCTTGAAAGCTCAGTAAGTTCAAAAACACTGTTGCTAAGATACTAATTGGGACAGGCTATATGACTATCTTGCTAGTTCTTAAAATGATATTGAGCCAAAAGACTTTGCTGTCACAGTGGCAAAAATATTGTTTATAAATCTGGCAGTGGGGTAGATTTGTTTTTGCAATAAATTTTGCTGGAATGACCGTTGGTCTTTTGGTAAGATATGCCTACAGCTAGGTACCACTCCCCCAGCCTACTGTTGTAGCTACCAAGCAGCCTCAATCAGAATCAGAAACACACATATCATCTGACTGGAAAAGCAATGCTTCAATTTCTTTAGAAATGTTCCTCATCAAAAACATATTGAAGGCATTGAATTGGTTATCAGGTCCTTACAATCATCTTGGTCTAATCTTGGGGATCTAATACAAGCAAATGGCCAGTATATATTTCTGCACTTCTGAGCAATCAGACAGACAGAAATATTTGCTGAAATATAAACTTGAAGTGATTTGGAGAGATTATATCCCAAGGTATATTTATTAAAGCAAAAGGAGAAGATTCTCCCCTGGCATCTATTTTATTTCAGTGTTCATTTGTTAAGAAACAATTCTTAATCAGAGTTATAAATTACAAACAGACCAAGGAAGTCATGAAACTTCTATCTCCATCTGCCTTGAGCAAGCCTACACTTGAAAGATTTGGAAATGAAGCCAGTAAAACCTTGAACTTCTCTACTTGATCTCTGAGTGAATATTTGTGCTTCGGCCCAAGGGCTGCTACAAAAGAATGTGTGTTAAATGAGCTTCTGCAAATAATTAACCATCATGTAATATCCCGTACTCTTAAGCATCTTACCGCTATAGGATGATGTTCAACATATTGTAAAAGGCAAAGAATGTTTCTGTTTATAACATTTACTATATCACAGATCTAATATTAATTCACTAAGGCTACAGTGACTTAGTTAAAAAATTATAAACATCAATGTTTGCTCTTTGCAATCTTAAATCTACAACCCTTAAGAAAGACGTAATAATACAAATAATTGCTAGAGCATTTAAACACCAGCCATATAGTGAAAATATTTTCTTTAAAATTAGCTTATGGAATTTCAACAAATCTACAACTTTCAGTCACTAGGGATGGAATACATATTAATCCAGTCTGAAACTTGCCTAGTTCATACCACCTGAGATTACATGTGAAGTAGAATTTACTTGTGCCCTGAAATACTCCTCAGATTTTTGGGATATGGTTTACAACTCAAAAAAATGGACACAAAATGTGCATATCAAGGAAATGTGTACTTGAAATGCATGTATTTGGGGAAAGTCTGCAAAAACTACATTAGAAAAGGAAAAAAGACTGCTTGTAAAAAGTATCTGTAATGTAATAGTGGAACAGAAGTGGGGACCAGTAATCAGAAGAAAAGGAACAGCAGAGTTATGAGAAAGTAAATGTTTAGTTTGGGCTCAAAAATACAGGGGGGTATTCCAGTAGTAAGCAACAGATACAGCTGATATCTAAAACTTAAATTCGAAATAGTATGCTGAAAATACATTTGCTAAAGTCAAATCTTCTTGTTTGACTTTTATGACTAACAGACCATCTGTAAGTGCACTGTTTATAATGCAGTCACAAAAGCATAGCTTGACTGCTAAAGTTCAGAAACTATTAGAAAAAGAGTAAGATTTGGTTGTTCACAATTCAGAAGAATAGACAGTGCTAGCTGTGGCTCTGCATTGTTTTGGAGTTTTTGCTGTTTAGCTGAGTGCTTAGAAATCATGACACCATATTTATAGGCTCCAATTTAAGTTACCTACATATTCAAAATGAAGAGTCTTTGGCAACTTAAAGACTATGACTTCGTTTACTGCATATACCTTTATGGATCATAGTCCACTTCAGGGGGACATATTTATATGAAACTTATACAGAAGACAGATACACATACACAATCATGTATTAATCTTTTTCAGGGCTCTGGTTCATGCATATGATGAATAAATTTGTAATTCAGATGCATAATACACTTCTGGTCCATAATTCTAGCCATGGAATTCTGGGAGCTGTATGTCCTATACAGCTGAAGTCCACTAGGATGGGGAACACGGTCATATTTGGCAATAAAATAGCTTTATCCTATTCTTTTAAATAAAATAATATTCAACTGGGATTCCAACAGCAAATGTTTCTGAATAAAGAGCAACAAGTATATGACTGATGTTTAGAATCATTACTAATATTTAAGCAAACCATATTAATTTATTTAAAATTTCTAGACTGTGAAATATTTGTAGGGCAGTGAACAGTTGGAATAAGTAAAGCTATCACAATAATATAAGCAAAACAGCAGCAATGTTCATAACAAATTAACATTTGCTTGAGAGAAATGTGTTCCCTTTTTACAGATTCAAAATATGCAAACTATATTCAAGCAAAAGAACATGTAAGAGGAATGTAAGTGTTTTTTTTTTTTTATTGAAAAATCAGCCCTTGGTTGTGATATACTGAGCCAGTATCGTTGCAGAGGACATGTCTCTTTTCTATTCCACACTCCATTCTCTTGGAACATCAACAAGAGGAATCAAAGGGAATTCCCTAAGGTCAGCTCTGAGGAAACATAAACCTCTAATTCAATAAACGCAGCTACTGCACTGAAAAAGACCTTATTATTGCAGCATCCATATGGAGCCAATTGTGCATTAATGACTAATCAATCCCTCCCCTTTCTATTCTACTTATAGTGTCACAAGCCATGTTTAGATTAGACCATTTCCTGCTTAGGATCGCTCAAGATGTCTTTTGTTCTTTCAGGGCTGCTCTGATGGAGGCAGCTTAAACAAACACCCAGCCCTAGTGGCGCAGGAGTTATAAATTGCCATATGTGAATGAACAAAGGGGCCATACTAAAGCCTTTTGTGGTATTGGTTAATGTTTTTCATCTGAGCTTAAAAAGACCTAATGACTTTGCGGTGAGCTGATGCATGTGGCTCGTGGCTTTGCAAAATGAAGGAAATTTTAGCCACTTAGATTTCAGCATATTTTTTCCACTGCTCCTAGAGTTCCTTTTCTATGGCAATGCATTTATTGCAGCCCTAGAATTACATTTGTTTTACACTGTCAAATATAGCTCTTTCCTCTTCTCATCTTGTTTGTGAGAATGGGTTCATTCACACAGAGGTGAACACCATCCCCACAGAATTATCATGTTCTTGGCTTTGGGGAAAGCAAAAAAAATTCTCCCTAACTTACTGGGAAAGAAAGTAATTTTCTCCCTAACTTAAAAAAAAAGACAATATAAATATTTATCGTAAGTTCCAGCTTGTGGGGTGCCGCAGGGCTCAACACACTCTCCGCTGTTGATTAACATCTACATGAAATTGCTAGGCTAGGTCATCCATCAATTTGGGGTCAGGTATCATCAATATGCTAATGATATCCAATTATACATCTTGACCCCAGGCCGACCAAGTGATGCCGACAAAGTTCCGGCCCAATGCATGGAGATTATATGGTTCTGGCTGGGGAGGAACAGACTCAGGCTCAATCCTGAAAAGACTGAGTGGCTCTGTATATTTGGTCCTCCTGGTTCTGGGGATATTCTATATTTAGTCTTCAATGGGGTTGCAGTCCTCCATGCAAGACTTGTGCACAATCTGGGGGTCATTTTCGATTTATAGCTCCTACTCAAAGATCAGATAGCAGCTGTAGGCAAGAGGGCCTCTGCACGGTTCATTTGATGTGTGAGTTGCACCCATTCCAGTACTTGGAGGCCCTTCAAACAATCACCTACACCTTGGTCACCTAACTGGATTTCTGTAATGTTCTGTACCCAGGACTACCCTTGAAGACCACCCCAGAAGCAACAACTGGTCCAGAATGCAGTGACGGGGCAGTGATGGCCGTACCACAGGATGCCCAAGTGTCCCCACTACTTCATGAATTGCAGTGGCTACCAGTTGTCTTTCAGGTGCAATTCATGGTGCTGATTAGTATCTATGGAGCCCTTCATGGCATAGTGCCTAGCTACTTGAGGGACTGCTTGTCTTTGTAACTTTGTGCCCATCCGGTAAGGTTAGGAAGAGTGGGTATGCTTTGGGTCTCATCAATCAACCAATGTCATATGTGGGACCCAGGAAGTATGTTTTCTTTGTGGTTGCACTTGCCTTATGGAATGACATCCCCCCAGAGATTAGTACTACTCCCATCTTAATTACTTTCCATAAATTGTTAAAAACTTGGTTTTTCTCCCAGGCCTTGGGATAGGATGGTTGTCAAGTCCCTATGGCTTTTGGTTATAGGGGACCATGACTTCTAATCTTGGGGAAACTTTATACACATGTAATGAACTCCCCATTAGAGTTATTGTCTCTACTGCGTGCACTGCAAGAGGAGGAAACGTTGCCACTCACCCCCTTGTGCTTTTAATCAAATGAAGGAGTGCAAAAATATAAATCTGTAATGACAATTGTTGAAGGAAAACTCTCCCACATTCTAATCAATTTCACTCTATGTTTTACAGTGTAGTTGAAGAAAGAGAAATTCACAATACTTCTCTAAGAACAAATTACATATTATGGCTTTCCCTCTAAGAACAATCCCCATGTAGGGAAACGTGTTCATGTTTCAACTAACTTCCCAGCTAATATTCATGATACATGCTGCTTCATAGGTCCAACCCATAACAAAATACATCCCAGTGTATATCAGTACACCTGTTTGTAACAGAATGACACCCCCCCCTAAAAAATACAGTGTTTGTTTCAGAAAAGCTCAGGCATATGGCATCTTTCTCTCCATATACAGCTGTGTCTCATATTGTTTCTTTTGGCACTACAGCTTGGCTCAAGAATTGATTTTGTTCTCAAAAAAAGAAGCAAAGCCAACATTTTGAAATGTCCAGTGCCAGTATCCTCAACATCCTAAGAGAGGCAATTGTTACTTTTCCCAAATTGTCGCTCATTTGAAACGTTGTATAGCTCAAAAGGAAACAGTTTCTGTATATGTTCTTCAGTAAAGGAGCCCTGTATTCTTTTATATAAAGTACTTTAAAATAATATTGCTAGTTGTACTAACATTGTGACTCCTTTGTGATAAGACAGGAGAAGAGTGCATGGAGAACAAAGAACAAAGTCACCATGGGCTGGTTTCTCAGCATTCTTTCTGGAAAAATGTCTTTGTCTTTTTCTGTCTCATGGTATCTCTCCTCCCTTGTGCTCTCTCTCGCTCTCTCGCTCTCAACTGTCATAGCAACTTTCCTAAATATTTATCTGTGACAGATACCGGCTACAAGAGACATTCTTTCCCTTGTATTTTATGAAACACTGTCACAGAAATAGAGGGTGCTTTGTCATCCATGTACTTCCTGCTGTTTACACCTCAACAGAGGAGGGTGCTAAACAGGTTACCTCACAGTTTTGGATTCTCCTGGCAGGCTGCCACAATTAATCGGTTTGCACAGAACTCAGGGGCTGTTTGACACACTTTTCTTTTTCTTTCCCTCCTTTTTCTGATAGGTCAGAAACCTGTTTTGCTTTTCCAGGGGAATTTCTTTTGTTTTTGTTTTCCAAGTTGAAGGCTGCCCGCATTCTCACTGCAGCTGTGCCTTTTGTTACTTGAGTGTGGCACCTTTCATTCTTCTGCCTGAAAATTCAAATTTACGCATAAGCTGAGCCAGATATGGGAGTAACTTGAACTGGTTCTCTCCCTGTTCCTCACAATGAACCAATGATAAATGATACCAGCGTTCTGGCTATCTAACCATGGGCCATTTCTTTTTGATTCCTCATTGTAAAGTTTTGATAGATGGGGTACTTTAAGTTACTAATATTTTCAAATAGAAAGTAAGATATCTATTTTTTTTTCCTGCTGAACAGCAGACCCGCAAAAGCTAGATAATTCTCCGACTATGTCAGCACAGTCTGATGGGAATAGTGAAGAGTACATGGCAACTGGAAAAAAGCTTCTAAATTGCCTAAGCAGTCTTGCCAATAGTCCACAAAAATACTAATTCATAAAAAGAATACAGATTTATCTCCTAATACATATATGAAATTGGAAGTAACTGTAATCCTAGAACAATTCTCGGTCTCAGAATTTCTACAACAGAAGTCAGCACATGCTTCCCATAATTGTTCTAAGATTATAGCATGGGACAAATAGCAAAAATGAAAAGCCAACAAGGAAAAATATCTGGCATTTCCCCCTTCAAAGGCCAATAGAAGATTATATAGAAAAATCATGAGCAAGAGTTTCAGATAACTGTTTAGGTGTTACCTTCATTTGTTCAGTCCAGCACTGGAGAAGCAGTGTTGCACTGGTGACCTAACTGAAGACATGATGTCTAGGCTTAGATCACAACATCTACAGCAGGGAGCCTTTGTGTATATGCAAAACTTTCATATGAATTGCAAGTCTTTAGAATCAGGGCTCCAGTTGTTGTGGAAATAATTGCATGTATTGCTAGGCTTCTTGCTCTAGACAACTGCGCATATTTCCAGGGCTCCACCCAAGAATTTGATCATATCTTTCACTGACAAACAAACAAGTCTTCAAATAAACTCCATACAAACGCTGGTTTGTCTTAGAGCGGTTATAGTAGGTGGTAGTATATAGTCAATTTTGGCAGTTGTTGAAAAGTTCAGCAAGGTCTGATCTAGTTCGTATTTGGATGAGAGAACACCAAGAAATAGACACTTGTCCAGGAAGTTTAAAAACATCCCAGAAAACAGCAGTAGCAAACACGTCCATAGTGTTGAGAAAACAACATGAACATGTCTGTGTCCATCAAGAGCAGAGCTTGACTCCAGGGAGACTTTGCTTTTTAGCAGATTCCAAACAAATCTAATTAATGTTCACTTTACATATTTTTTTCAGCTCCGGTTCAAAGTGCTATGGTTCAAACTGCAAAGGCAGTCTGATAAGACCACTTAATATATCTGGTCTTATCACGGACAAACCACATGACTTTTTTGAGTATACAGATTTACAGCCATATTAGCCTAGTGTATCAAAAGCAAGAAAATATTTCAAGAACTTTTTAGATGGACAATTATCTTATAGCATAGGCTATAGGCCATGGATATTTAAAGTTTAAGCTATCATCAGTATCAAAGAAGTAGTAATATTAAGCTGGTTTTGCAATCTTGCAAATACATAGGAGAGTTTGGCACTCAGTGTCCTTTCTTATCAACTGACACATTTCGGGTGTACTGATGTTTAAATAGTTAAATAACATTACTAGGAAATTACTGAAATCAGGGGTTTTGACTCATCCCACCATGACATGTGGCTTGACTTCTAAATGTATCTGTGGGTGGGGGGATAACAGCAGGCACATTAAGTGTTCCATATTTTGATGGACATGGAAATTCAGGCCTCCCCAAGAGAGGTCTGGGTTAACTGAGATTAGAAATTAACCCTGTGTCCTCTCATCTGGTCGGTTTACATATTGTTACTGACTTCAGACTGGCCTTGGGGGGATGCAAAACTACTTAAGCAGCCTGCACATGACATGCCAGCCAATACCTACATTTAATATGTTACTTGAGGCTACAATTCTGAGTACATGTTTACTTTATGTATAAAGGAAAGGAGCAGCTCTTCTCCTCTTTGAAATGACATTCTCTACTGTGACATTAGCAGCTATCAGTATCTGTCAAATGCTTTGTCATAGGTTCTGGCACCATTGAGGCATTATTGTTCTAAAGTGCTCACCATATATTCATCCATAGGAAGAATTCATATATGTGCACATCCAGGCAGAAACACACGCATACACACACATGAAATTTATGCTCAAGTTTCTGTTTGTCACAGTTCATGCAAAAGATGGTTGCACAGAACATGCAAAATATGTATCACATTTTAAAATAACATGCTATTCAAATATAAAATCATTTCACCTCAATAGATGTTATTAGTCTTAATTGGTAGAACTGTTTTAAAGAAAAAACATTTAGGAGGAGGAAAACTACAGAAAAGTTACAAATAGCAGAACTATGAACATCTTTTTCTCATAAGTCAGCATGAGAGTTGTTTCATACAGAGCTAAATCAGCTACTTTTCCTAATATTTTTCAGGTGTAAGCTGTCCCCCTCCAAAAAGGCAGGCTTCTTCTCCATGGCATTAAAAGTGTGTGAGAAAGCAAGCAAGATTATAGCTGTTTGAATAGCAGACATATATGGATTCTCATTGGAAAGTAAAAGTTGTTGATCAAAATTCTTATGTTACTTTTGTCTCCTTTCCTACTCTGAGAATATGTACTTGTCCCTTTGAATTATATATGTCAGATGATGAGACATCTGACATATATAAAAGAGCATTTAATATGTATTGGCATTAATGGGCATTCCTAATATTGACTAAATAAAATTATTCATTTGAATCTTCTGTATATTTTTATGAAACCCATTCAAATATTTTAAAATTGTATTTTAGCATACAGTTTTTCATTATTTATTTATCACTGTAAAATAAAATATTTAGAAGCCCAGTTCCAAAGGATCCAATCAGATTCCAGACAGCTCTGACACAAGTTTTCTTAATTCTGACTGCCATATCAGTTAACATGTTGAGTTGTATAAAAATGAAGCTTTGAGAGAGTAGGGCCTAATTTCCCCTTCCATGTCAGACCCTCAAATGTCCCATGGCATGGTAAGAGCAAATGTCTTTCCAATTCTGACACAGGGATGAATCCAACTGGACACAGTAAATACACCTTTACATAGCTGACACCATGGCAGCCATGTAGGTAGCTGAATTCATTACACTCAGTGGAATTCCTCATCCTCTGAGTGCTTCCAAAGTGTTACCCAAAATAATTCTTTAGTAAGGACCTAACAGAGCCTTCATATATTACACAATGTACTTGTTAGCACAATTAGTAATAATATTTTGAATAAGTTTGTTATGTGTGCATAAGAAGTCTTCCAAGATAACCACATAATGATACAGAACAAAAGATGAAGTGGTATCATCCTTCTGATGATTCTATGTTTTGTATACACTTTAATATCCATTCATATTTCCTGGATAGCCACCAACAACTTCTGAATGTTTGGTATGTCTTCATGTCCTTTCCAGAGACAATTATTTGTAGCTTCCTACATATACGCAGAACTATTTATGAAATCAGAAAACAAAACAAGCAATATGGTACAAATGTTACCCCACCTTCAAAAGCAAAGGGATTCATTCTGAAATAGGTGTGAACTGAAGCCATTTAGGCTTCTAGATATAGAATGTTTTGTTGGACTGATCCAAGACTTCCTAAATTGAAGAATAATATGGTATCTGCTGGTCTCTGCAGAGAAACTGACCAGCAGCAACTGAGCTGTATTTCAATACAGCTTATTCTTCTGCAGTTGAAGAGGATACACGTTAGAGACTGTTCTCCAATGAAATGGAATGTTCATAGGCTCAGTAGGAATGGCCAGAGCATAATCTTCCTACCTTTTCATATGCAATATGTGAAGGATGAGGCAAAAGAAAAGAATAAATCACGGGAAACCCCAATTTATGTTTTACTTTATCAGTAAGTACTGATACGTTTTAATCATTTTACTCCACAACAATATTTTGCTGTATCAAAATAAAAGAATGAGGTGAGAATATTTCTGTATTGTTCTCTGTAGCATTATTTTATTATTCTATAAACTTTGATAAAAATAAAAGAGTTTAAAAAATTATAATTAGGTATAATTTCTTTTGAAGTGGAAATTTATCCTAAAATATGATTGACATAGTCATTTATAAACAGTATTTCCAATACAGCTGTCAACCAATTACAGGCTTTTAGTTGATTAATGGCAATGTCTTTAACTGATCAATCAAGTAACTAATTTCAATACACACTATGGTGCACAGTCTTTGATTACTGGAATCAATGGGGAGGTTTCCACTGGTTTAACAGAATTGGGACTATAAACCTGTGAAGGTAATATTTTCATTAAAAAGTTATATGCATCTAATCAATAAGTTATCAGCATTCCTTATATTTTCATCTGAAGATTAAAACTTCATTGTAATTAATTCTGCAATCAATCAATGAATTGGGTAGTTCACTTCCTTTGTTTTTTTTCTTCATTACTCTAATTAAAATGTATGTTAAAAGGTGCCGTAAGAGCCATTCAAATGATCTTACTAATACTTACTTACTAATACTTACCAATGAATCCTACCCCCTAAAGTAAGAGCAACCTAGCAATTGAACCAATTATGCAGAAAGGTGGTTTGTTGAGTTTACTGGATGTACTGAAGTGAAAGTTGGGATCTATCTAGGATGCTTTAATCTGGATTTCTGCACAAAGCAGGGAGTTGGATTCAGTGATCTAAATGGCCCCTTCCAACCCTGTAATTCTATGAATATTGACTTGCACAGCAATGTGATGTTTTGTGGTCTCTGGGTATATAAGTCAACTCAATATTAACATTTCTTTACATTTATTCACATGTAGAGCAGCAGAGGAAGACAATCTTGGAATCTCCTACCACATCTGGAGGTGACAGATGACTATTCCCCATATCTTGAGCAAAATGACCTGGTCACAATATGTGTTTATCCATAGGAAAAAGGAACTCATAATATGGTCATGAATATTATTTGCTTATGGAACCTGATTATATCATCCTACTCAATAGCAATTATAGATACATATTAGTCAGCAGAGGCAACATATAAGTTGAACCTGGGATAGTTTGGTAAGATGTAAGATGCAATAGCCTCTAAATAATAAACCAAAAAATGCATATTGTATGATACATTTTAAAACCAGACTTTGTGCTTGTACATGACACTAAAAATCATGCAAAATGCTTCAAACCTATGCACAGGGACTTAGCTGCAATATTATCATTTAAGATATTCAACCTTAAAGTGCTCAAAAAAAGCAGTGTTTCAGTTCAATCGATTTGTTTCAGTAACTCACCCTCTGCATCTTCTGGCCTTGTAAGATCAATGACTCCTGGACCTAGCTTTCCATCTTCACTGGGTTTCCCTGATAGCTGTGGGCCTAAATTCTCAAAGCGTGTTCTTTCCTGCCAAAGAAAAAGGACAACATTCAGTTTTTCTATAATGTCTTCACATATGTCTAATTTTCAGTGCTTTCTTGACCTCTGCTTCACAGTCAACTTGTCAAATCATAAGGTTAGGTATTTTGTACCCCAGTTTATTGCCTAATGCCATGATTGGCATTGATGCATTTGTTACTAGTAACAATAAAAGTTTAGGGCTTTAAAACAAAAGAGAAACAGAGAAACAGAGTAGTTTAACTATAGCCATCACCTTAGATTTTACAATAAAGTTTTCAAACATTCAAAGTTTCCAATAACTTTATTAAGAATTGTTAATCTACAACTGTACATTGACTTTAGAAATCAATTTACAAGTTACCTTGTCACCATGGTTCCTTTTTTCATGTGATGACTTGAAGTAATGCTAAACTGGATAATGGGGAACTCATGTAATAAGAACATAGAGTATGATTATTTAACTTCTCAACATTGATGGCAGCACTAGGAGGGTGGTGTTGGTGTGAGAAGTAACTTTCTACATCCCACTGGTATTGTCATCTCAGTACAGACTAGACATTATGTACAAGCAGCAGCTCCCCCATATAAGCAATGAATAAACTATTTGTAGAAATCAAGGTTCTTGATTTTAGGTTCACTGAGTCTCTCAAAGACAGACTTTGACTTCACCGCCCCATCCCCTGCAGAGAATTATAAAGGTTGAATACAGAGATGTGATAGTAGACAATGGAAGTATGCAAGAACTAACAAAAGGCACTGGGTAACATACAGTAAATCCAAATGTAAGGTGTTATATGGAACAGATAGAAGTGGACTTAATAATCTCATGCAAGGTTCTTGCACTGTTAGGAGTCCTTCTGCAGGCAGAAAAAGACTTCTTTTGGAATACATCTTTGTAGGAGGGATCATGTCACACATTAGAAAGAGTGGGGCTTTGATTGCATGTTGGTGTTTGCCATCTTGACTTTTTTGCCCCCTCTCCCTGCAGACACCCCTGTACCTTTGGATTCATCCCTCTGAATTTTTGCACACGTATTCATGCATGCGAAAAGGGGGAAAAATACCTATTGCTAGATAATGAAGTACAGCTTTCAACAACCCATTCCGTTCAAAGGAGTGTGGGATAGGTAAGTATTATTGTGATTCAAACAGTATTAATTAAAACTGAAACTTCAGAAATCACTGCCAAGCAACAATGAATAATTAACCTTTCCTAAATGACCTTGGGTGAAAAGATGTCTGTATTTCAGCAACACTAAAATTCAGGACTTAGAGAGGACTTTCTATTAAAACTTGCTACTAATTCAGTGGAAAAAAATAACCAGTAGCACAATCAACACCCTAGTCCTAGAGATCTGCATTTGCAGTAGCACCCTTGAGAAATACAAGCGTGAATTTTATGCAAGAGGATTTCAAAGACAAGTATTTCAAAAAAGGAATACTAGATGACAGAAATAGTACTATTATTTTGCCTAGGAATTTGAGCTAAACCTCAATGGGATTTTTTTAAAAAAGCTATGAAGAAAAAGAAATGATAGTGTTTCTTCCTTGAAAAACATAAAATGTGAGTGCTGCAAACTTATATAGTAAAACTGCATCACTAAAACAATAAGAGATACTGTAATTTGACGTCAACCACGGTTTCCGAATACTAGAGGGCAAAATCTCTACAATAATATGGCAGCAGAATATTTTCTCGCTTTTTGTATCTGACCATTATTAATGTATTATTTCCATGCGAAAACATAATAGGGTTCTCTTATGCCTTTGGGGTACTTCTTAAACTTGAACATGGCATTGTGTTTGAATGTCACATCATCTTGGGATTACAGACATGAAATAACGGTTTTCGGTTTTGTTTACAGAATCTATTTGTTAAACTTAACATATTATGTAGCAAAAAAGTGCTGACTGCTCTTCACTCTATTGTTTGGTGAACTAATACTGTACTGAACATATAGATACTGGAAAGAAAACAGTGTAGATTTTCACAAAAAAATAATCTAAGCAACTTGGTGTTGCCGTTAAAAAAACAAGTACACACTTAACTCCAAGAACGACGCTGAGTCATTTGCTCAACTCTCTTAATATTGGTTCTCTTTATTAATAAGTGCTCTGTAACCACTTTGTAGTGCATTGGTAGATTAGTAAATGAGAATCTAACAACAACAACAACAACAACCCCAGCCTTTTTATATATAACTCAAGGCGGTGAACATACCTAATCCTCTTGCCTCCTATTTTTCCCACAACAACCACCCTGTGAGGTTTGTTGGGCTAAGAGAGAATGACTGGCCCATAGTCCCCCAGCTGGCTTTCAAGCCTTAGGCAGAACTAGAACTCACCGTCTCCTGCTTTCTAGCCCAGCACCGTAAACACTACACCAAACTGGGGCACTCACTCTCTGTCTCATCTAAGAAGAAAAAAACAACATTCTGCCTAACTAATACACAATAGATATAAGAAGGACCTTGCTGGATCACATCAAAGTCCTGGCGATTGGATACTACAAGCAAAGAACAACTTCTTAATTGGTCTCATATGTGAACACACAAGCAGGGCCATCATGCTAATTTTAAAGGTACAGGAAAGTTAGTATGAATAAGGCTGCCCTTCAGGTAACCTGAAACTACCATTACTTCTGGTTTAGTATGAAGGTTTATTGGAATCCAATATAATTATAATGAACAATAGGTGTCACACAGCCTAGCCATCTAGCATTTAGCAATATATAGCTATATCTGTGCCTTAAGTTGAACTTTATGAGCCATCCCTCTGCTGTCCTGCACCGACCACAACAGCACCTGGTCTGCAAGTATGCAGCCTCTGTATGCATGTGTATGTGGCGGAGGGGGACAGTAGTGGTAGTTTCCCAGTGGTAGAACAGGGCACAGGACAGTAGGCAGAGTTGCTCACAGCTCGGCCTGACAAGGGCTGCCTGAATCTGTGCACATTCCGAGGAAAGCAAAGGCTGGCTGTCCCACCCCTCTTTCTCAGCACTCATTCCTATCCATAGTCTAACCAGGCCTGGCAAAACTGTACAGTCCTTCCACATACTCTCCAGGCAGTCATCCCATGGCCTCAGTGCCCCTCAGCCAAAGCAGCATCCCTGCGTTGCAATATGCATGTTCCATTTCAAAGTACAAGTCAGACTAGTGACCAGCGAAGCTACAATTAAAACCCAACAGCTGAGAAACGATGCCTTTAAAGTTCTACCTCTATTCTCTCCTCATCACTCCTCAAGAGAGTCTTTCTATTTTTCAGGGAAACACTGCATACTTTCCGGACCACTGAAGCCTTTTTTACATCTTCCCTGAGGAAAGGAAGATCTATCCCTTAGCTGTTTCCAAAAAAAAAAGGGAAGAGGAATGGGTGATAAATTCCCATTATATTAGGAAGAGCCTTATTTTCTCTTCCTCTGCCCATTTCTATAGCCTGCAAATGCTCAGCCAGGACCTTCTCATTTTAAAACTCCATTTTTTAGAAGGGGGGCAATATAATACTAAAGACCTTGCCTCTCACTAAATGTTGGCATTGTCCAGGACAAATTGCATTTGCACTACTTCCAGTTTGACTCCTTAGGGGACTGACCCCGTGGCTTTATTAGCCTGGCATGGAGGGGTCTTGGACAATCCGGCAGCAGGAACTTCTCTAATCTGAAAGCCCAAGGAAACTGACAAACAGCTCTGACAAACGCTGCTTGGTCAAGTGCCCCAATTTGCTTTTATTGCTTGTTCTTCAGAGAGTTTGGATCCCCCATGCACTCTCAATATCCCAGCAATGCCATCCTCCTTTTCACCATCCCCTCTATTTTTATTTCTCACACTTTATACCCAACAGTCTTAGACGTGGTCTGTGAAGACCGGAATCTTTCCATAAGACGTGCTAACAGGGTACCTGAGATTTTCCTGGTAAAAGGGCTTCAGTTTGATTTTTAAAAAAGGGAAAGAAAACTTGCATTCTACTTTAAAAAGAAATCAACAGAACCTTCTCTGTATCAGTATGCATATTTGAAGTACCTTTCTAGTCATTCATTCTCTTTGATTCTCTCCAGAAAATATTCTGTGTTAAAAAGAAAGTTTCTGAAAGAATATCAATATTTTGACATTCAGAAAGGAAAAGGCAAAATTACATGATAAGGCACAGAATTGTAAGGAAGAGAAACTTGCCTGATAATAACTAAAAGAATCAGGGTGGATTTTTGATTCTTTAATAATCATCAACATGCCATTTTTAAAGAATATACTGAGTACTACAATAATTCTCTCTGTATCTGTATTTTTCTATATACCTGCATTCATTTTTCCACTTAAAAACACACACATCTATTAATTTTATACAAAAGAAATAAATAATAAAAATGATTTCAATAGCAATATTAGTGGTATGTATAATATATATGAATTTCTAAGGCAAGACAATTTAGGTAAATAAATGCATTTTAAACTGAGCTAAATTAAGCAAATTATTATAAATGAGCACAACTGGCAGACTATGCCCCTACATATAAATATCTATCCTAAGCGAAAATGCAGTCGTCATGTTGTCCACACAGATTCTATATTAGTTCCTCTTATAAGTATGTAGGCCGATAAAAATAAATACATAAATGTAAAGTAAGATGTCCTTGATTGGGCAAATGTACACATGGACAAATATGACATGGCTTCCAAAATCATGTGTTTTGTAGAAATCATGTTTCCTGCCCACATACTCTACTGTGTATACTGTGCACTTATTTCTGCTCATTCTAAAATAAAATACTTCCCAAAGCTTTGGGCATGTTCTTTGAGTGAATAAACACATTCCAAGAACCTTCTACAGACACAGTGCATATAGAACTGAATTCAACTTAGGACATGATTAATTAGAAACTAAGAGGACTAAAGCTTGTAGGGTTTACAATCTCTTTCAAATTATAAATGAGATTCTGGAGTATACTGAAAAGCAGGCATTGTTATTGTTAAGGTGGACTGATAGCAAATCAGGGTCAGGATTTGTTTTGCTAACAACAGAATCTTCATTTTCCATTCAGTGACACGATTAGGCATTTATTTATGCATTGTCGAGCACAAACATGTAGGCAGTATAAAACTTATGGAAAAAAAAAAAAAAGCCTGCTTTGCTGTGTTCCAAGACTGTTAGTTAAGTGCTTTGAAATGATGATATATGGGCTAGGTGTTGCATATTAAAGAAAGATATTTAAATGATAGAGCCCCCCTTAGTGAGCGTTGATAAATGATAAATGTTTCAGACCACAAAGCTGTGCCATCCATCATATTCACATATCACAGTCAATGACGGAGCAACCTCAGTAATGACAGATGGACTATGAGATTATTATCCCCCTGATTTTCAGTCACCAAATAAGTCAACTCCTCAAACATTATTTTTTTACTTTGCATTCCATTAATAACTTTCTCCATACTTCTGTGATGGGAATGATCAATGTTGTCCTCTAGGATAGGGCAGAAGCAGACTTGTGTATTCAGCTAAGGAAGCAAAAGAAGGTGTTTGCTCATCCAGTGGAGCAGGAGGGGCCGGGAGAAGATGACTGCTGGAAACTTCAGAACAAATACAAAATTGTGATCTTGGGGAAGAAAAGTAATGATAACACTAAGCACACAATAACGGATTTTCTCTGCATTTAGGTAAAAGCTGAGTTTTTGATGTGCCCAGTATATTTTCATAAAATTTTATATACTACTATTTACATACTATACTAAGTTTTATACACTTATTGGTTCTTCCATAATAATGTGGGTGCCAGCAGTAAAATTGCTCCTAAATTTAAGTGTTATTTATTCATTGCCACATAACAATGCTTTTTGATACAAAAAGTATTCTGTTTATTAATGTAACTTTACAACCACTGCATCCTAGCTCCGTGGTAAATAAATGACAATTTTATTATTTTATAGTGTCATTAAATTTTTACTGATCACTCCATCAAAATGGAGCCATAAAGACCATAAAATTAACTGGGACACTTAGATCAGGGCAGCAGGAATTCATACCATATCGCTGAACTAAATGGCCTACCATAAATGACATTTATACCATCTTTAAGCATGTGAGAATACTTGAACAAGTTCAAAAAAACTGTTTCAGTAATGCAGTCGATTGTGTACTTAAATAACAGTTTATTTGCCAGCAAGCAAAAAACTGTGTGTATGTGTGTTTTAAACCCTGTGAAAGATGACTGATTGCATCCATCTCTTGAAAAACAATATAAGAAATGTAATAATACACCAGGCAACCCTCCCTTTTAGATTACCATGACTAATCACAGTATAACCATTGCCAAATTATTTCAACATGTTTTTTTTTCTTTCCACATCTGACATATATGCAAAGGCTAAAGTGGAAAATGGCATACATGCGAATCGTTGTGTGAAAGACCTTTCTTCTTCCCCCTAATCTTTACAAACAAATACATTCTGCTGAAGTAGGCATAGTTGGACAATGATGTAATACCCCTTATTTCAAGACTCTAGCTTAGTAGTTACCAACATTTATTTAAACAACCAATTTTGAGACTCCCTAATAATGCGGGTCACATACAGAAGCCACAAAGCAAATGCCTTTGGGAATGTTATACACTCTGTGGACGATATTCCAGTTGCAAAACGTGCCAATAATTCCAGCATGTTGTCTTTACACACAAGGACACACATACGCACACAATAGATTAAAGCTAAATTATTCTACATTGCACATTTAAAAACACATCAGAAGCTTGTTTCTTTGCTTGTACTTCTATTCAAGCCCAGAGAGAATAAACAAACATAAAAAGGTCAGGTTCAAAAAAATACTGAAAGAGGAGTTTCTAGAAAAGGCAGCACTTAGCAGCCTTATTATTCAAAGTAATGTGGAATTAGGTTCTAAACCAATGATGGACAATACTCCAGCATTTTAAAAATGAAACTTAGAAGGATTGTATCAACCAAGATTTGCCTGATTTGAGGTAGTGCTTTTTTTATAAAGTTCAAATTGTATCTATGAAAAAGAAAGAATGTGCTGGCAAATATACAAGGGCTGACAGGTATCCTAGCCCTAAGTTATTTGGGACCTTATATGTTCCGGGTAAACCTTGAATCTTGCTCAATAGTTAATTGGCAACCAATGCATTTACTTTAACAACATGGGGTGTGCATAGCCAGGTGCTCTACTCAGCAACATGGCTCAAGTACAAGATGCAGGTTCCAAGACAAACACAAGGTAGACCCACATAGAGCTCATTAAAGAAGTCAAAATACGAAGTTACCATTGCAACTTAACTCTTCCCGCTGGGAAAAAGTATAATTGATATACCAACTGAAGCCAGTAATAAACACCTCTAATCACAGAGGTCACTTGGTCCTCTAGTAAAAATTATGACTAAAAGAGCATCTCAGAATGACGTAGTGCTTATTCATTTGTTTCTTTTTTGAGACAGTGAGTTTCATTTTAAAAAGGCAAATGCCCCAGTTTGCAATCCCAGAAATCAGTCAGGTCAGGAATTCAGTTTAGGTTTACTGGGACTCATCCACCCCATCAGTGCATCCAGACACTTGCTGAATATGAACAACCTCTGATTGTTCATGTTCTAAATGTAATGGAGAAGCAGAGAGAATATAATCAGCATACTGATGGTATCCTTTGCCCACAAACTCTAGATGATTAAGTCTTCAGTAACTTCATGTAACTGTTTAATACCACTGGGGACTAAATAGTGACTGAGGTGCCAAAGGCACAGACATCTAACTAATTGTCTGAGAGTATCCACACACTTTCTAGAAACAGAAACACTGTAACACAATGCCCCTAATTTGCCTAGACAGTCCAAAAGGATGTAGTGACAAAGGATATTAAAAGCTCCTGATGGGTCAAGAAGAATCAACAGCCTCATTCTACAGAATGTCAACTATCACAGCAATCATGCCTGATTCCATTCCAAAACCAAGCCTGAGCCCAGACTGAAAATGGTTGAGATAATAAGTATTCTCCAAAAATATCTGCAGCTGTCAGATACCACTTTCTTAAGCCCTTTACCCCCAAAGGGTTATAGTTGGCATTATGGATCAGGGAGGGCTTCTTCAGGAGTTGATGCCTTCTTTAGGACCACCTACAACACTTTATCATGAAAAGTTGTGTTCACCACTCCCTGAAATTAGGCAGTAACACCTCTTCCCCTTGAATAAGCTAGGGAGGGCAGAGGTCAAGAAAACACGAGAGATCTTAACAAAAACATTTGGATAATTGCTATTCATGTAACTTACAGATAGACAGATTGATACATATGCTGATTACAATCTATTTGTTCTTGAGTTGCCTATTAGAAGCTGAAAGTGATTCTCAAAGGTATATGACAAATAATTTCCTACAAAAATTTGCAAACTGCAGCCAAAGGGCCATACATACCACCTGACCATTTTTTGCAGCCAAACGTAATTTTTCATCTTGGGGACAAAATAAGCTTATGAATCTCTGTGAACAGATGTTGCCCCTTACTTTCCCTAAAACAAATGAACAAATGAAAAATCCCAGAGAGTACAAATATAAAAGGCCATGTTTCTTGCAGCTTTCACTGGTTGTTAAACATGATAATAATAATAAACACAAAATTTGGCCTTTGACCACAAAAAGGAGAATTACAAAATACTTAAATTATTGCTATAATAATTATTATTTTTAAATTACAAAATTTGACCTATCAGAATTTCAGTTTCTGCTGGCTCTAGTGGAATCCATTCTATTTCATAACAGTAAGGAAGTAAGGAAGATGATCATAGGCAGATGATCACAGGCTATAGCTAACTTTGATTAATTCATTCATAGGTAATTTGATTAATTAATTTATTTATTCTGTTTATATAGGTAATTTTGATTAATTAATTAATTTATTCTGTTTATATCCTGTTTTCTTCTAAAAGAACATGTATTGACATTATTTTGCCAATTCAAGTCCTCCTTAAGATCCATGGCAATGAATATCAAGCTCTGAGGTAAACTATGGTTTTAAATATTATTATTAAATGCATTAAGCATTATTGTAATTATATACAACTATTTAAGCATTAAATATATGTTTTAAAATGTTCATATTGTATGCAGTAAAGAGTGAGAGGTTAAATACACAGTGAGAGAGAGAGAGATTATAAAACAGCCAGTATAATTAAATTGTTCAGCTGGGGAGACCAAAGTTCAAGTCCCAATCTGACCATGATGTTGACTCAGTGACTTTGGACCACTCTTAACTTATTCTAATAGGAGAGGAATATTAATGTGGGAATAAAATTAGAGTATTATTGCACATGGTACCATGGAGAAAAGATAACATTTACTGATGGTGGCCTGCTACTTGTGAGTACAATTGCTATGGCTATTAAGTGGATCAAGGCTTATGGGATCACAGTTAATACTATCAGGTTATAAATTGTATGGAAGAATTAAAAAGTCATTTTTTGGTAAGCCCATTAGTAAATACTTTATTGACATTATTGGCTCATACACATTGGCCAATGGTAATAGTCCTTCCTTATCAGTCTAAGCAAGTGCAGAATAGGGACTGGAAGCACTTTGCCTATGTAGTCAGCTTAGACAGAGATGGTTGACTAGAAAAACATCTGGAGTCAGCAGCAAGAAACCTTCAGAGGAGGCAATTAAGATACTTTGCTCTATTCTAGTCAGGTCAATGATTAGGAGAAAGACTTCAGAAAAAGCCAAAGTAAGTCTGCCAGGGAAAAAAAAGGTAATTCATCTCAAGGAGCTGGGAAGCTCCCTTAGAGACAGCCACATTCAACATCACATCCCTCTAGCACATTCTGCACCAGCTGGAGAATGTCACTGCAAGAGCTCAACAAGGCTGCAAGTAGGAAAAGGTAACTGAAACTGGGGTTTTACTCAGGAAGTGAACTTAGATGAGCTCACAGTATTTTTATTTTTTAAAAAAGCACCAAGGTAAACAACTGGTAGAATATATTGATACTATTTAGTCTTAGATATTATTAAACTATGTTATATGCAAATACGATTTAAATGAATATAGTGGATTTGGGGGGGGGGTGCCTTTGAATCAGTTTTTAACTCCTGGAGACTGCCTGGATAAGTCCCTACAATTTTTTGGCAACATTTTTTGGAAGTGGTTTGCCATTGCCTCATTTCCAGGGCTGAGAGTGAGTGACTGGTCCAAAGTCACCCAGCTGGCTTCATGCCTAAGTGGGGATTAGAACTCACAATCTCCTGGTTTCTAGTCTGATGCTTTAACCACTACACCAAACGGGCTCTATAGCTTTTTGTTTTGTTTTTGCTTATGAATAATCTTCATGTTTACTCATCCAATGTATCTAGACTAACTCCACTATATATATGCTAACGCGGGAAAATTTTAGTAGAAAGTTGATAATGACAGTGTGCCACTGAACATTAAAGAATGAAGCCACCCATACAAAAATTGCCACAATTCTACTTTCTTTCACAGTTTGGTGACACGGCATTTGGGATTCAGTCACAATTCTTGATATAGACCCAAGGAGGGAAAGAAGCGCACAGAATCATATGCAGCCTTTAGGATTCAGGACTAATGCAACTGCTCCAGTCCCACACCCCCCATGAACCTTCCTGCACTGTATCTGCAGAAGTTCAAGAACAACAGCTGTATTCATGTGATACACTGAATCACAAACAAGTGCATCACAGTTTAGCCTATCAGGTTGTACACACCTTGCCAGTGTGGTTAGTGTATGATTTAGTACATAATGTGAACACTGAAAATTGAAGTAATATGAACACAGAAAACAATGTCAGGCTCAGGTGACAAGCTGGTTGGTTAATTCCTGTCACAACCAATGGATCAACATTCGGCTGATCCCCCCAAAAAAGTGGACCCCGCACCTGTGGGAAAACACTAGGAAGAAAAAAAAATACGAACACAGAAAATTGGATTAATTGAATACACCTTGGTTAAGTTCACCATGAACTTATTTTTGTTGTGCAAAAATAGCCAATATTTAGAATACGGTACCATAGATTTCCCTTGCTCTCTCTCACACTGTTCTAAAGGTTTCCCCCAAAGAGATTTTCAAGAATGCAAAATGGGAGAATTCTCCCCACTTCCATTAATACCATTCTTCTCATTCTAGATCCAATCCATATTTAGCAATAGTAAAGTGTTAGGTGTATATAGAAGAGAAGTGATATCATTTTAAACCTAAAGACTACTTTGCTTGGCCAAGAATTAAACTGAGGGTGTGAAGAAAAGCCAAGGGACTGAGAATGGATAATAGATATTACTCTTTGGAGAAAAGGAGGAGAGACATTTCATATGTTTCTGCTTTGGGTATGATTTAAATCCATCTCCTCAATGCATAGATTCAGAATTACTGCCACACAAGGAACTGCTCCTAAATTATAGACCTATTCCAATAACATTTCTTTTATAGAGTATAGCAGTCACTGACAATGCTCCCCCATCTCCCCCCATGGATGTCTCCTTTCATCTGGTTTTAATATGGTCTTAACCAATTGAGAGGTTATTTATAGAGTTTGTAGCTCCCCAGTAGTTAGAGTTATGAAGCATTCAGTCTTAAGCATATCCAGTTGTGTGGTAACCCAACTACTGCTTTCATGTGGTTTTCATCTTTTTATTTATGCACCAATGCATGATCCATGTCAGTATGCAAACAGTTTGAGATTAACCCTTTCTTTCAGTGGAAGATGCAAATCATTTATATAGTTCAGCTAGAGGTTCACACAGATTAATTCTTCCGAAGGATAATACTTTGCAGCCTTCTGCTTAGATTAACAACACTAGTTTTGAAAATGAAGATCTGAAGCCAACTCAAATAGCCCTTTAGCAAATGAAAGGAAAAGAGGCTGTTTATGAAATGTACCATTTTATGCTGAATGAGACCAAAAAGAATTCTGGATTAGAAATAATCAGCTAATTACAGTTATATTATTAATAAATTTGGTATTTAATTACATCTTGTTTCATTTTTCACCTGCAAGGACAGAAAACCTTTACTACCTTCCTGAAGTATTCTTTTCCTTTATTTCCTTAGAAGTCATTCTTAAGACTGAAGATTTACTTAATGTGATAGCATCTAGGCCACTGCCAATGCCATTGAATTAAACAGTCCAATAACGGATTATGCAGGACAAATTTAGTATTCTTCTAACATCTGAAGATTAGGGAATAGATTTCTTTAGAGAATATATTCACATTAAAGACCACACTTTTCTCTCTCTCAATGGTTCTAAAAAGACATGGGAAAGTTCTCTGGTCTAAGAAAACAGTATATCACTAGATCCTGATTTTCACTGTAGTCATTTTCATTTCTTAAATGTATGTCCTACTTCAGTCCAAACCCCAGATAACAATATTTGGAGATTACCTGGAGACCATTCTAGATAGTTCTGCCATAATCATAGGCAGGCCTGTCATAATTTCATGATAAGCATTTAGTCTGATGGTGAGGAGCCTGTGGGTCTAATCCAACCACTAAATTGATCTCTGACCAGAGATAAGCAACTCTGCACTTTCATACAATCACAGAGTTGGAAGCAGCCATTTAGACCATCAAGTCCAACCCACTAGTCAATGAGGCAGTAATTGACTAGCCTCCATTTGAACACAACCAGTGAAGGGAATCCCACCACATCTCTGGGTAATGGGTTGCATTATCAAACTGTTCTTAGGGAATTTTCTCTAACATTCAATCAGAATCTGCCTTCAAAATCTTCACTTGGGAACTAGAGCTGAATACAAGTGGCTCTTAAACTGTTTTTAGCAAGACCCTTGGTCCAAATGTCGTATGGTGCTCAGTTGGGACCATTCTCTCACTATAAATCACTTAAGAGAATACAAATAATGCTTTTGTGAATTCTTTTCCAATTGCCAGGATGGGTATTGAATGTGATTTTCAGAAGGAAAGCAAAGCCACAAAAAGGGGAGGTAAGACCATGGCTGTTAATACTTACTTATTGGTTCAATTTTTCCAAACAGGAAAAATTCCATTAGTCCTGACAAACTGATTTTAATCTTTGTGGCAACAAGCAGTTCTGGGGAAACTTCCCCATTATGGCTTGGAACTTGAGCAACTGCTTCACTTGGAATACACTCAGGCTAAAAGAATAATTAGAGAAAGGGTCCTAGATAAGAATTCCAGAGTGAGTCAGCCATATTCCAGCCACATTAGAGCTTGAGCAACGTATTCCAGATGGGAACTGGGCAGATACTTAATGACTTTAGCCTCTCCTGCCCAACCAAGAGCCTTTCTCTGAGCCAGGCTTGATGTTTTACTTTCCTCAGTTCTTAATGGGAAATTTAGTACAGTCTTATGTGTAGGAAAACCTGCCCACACAGTGCAAATGCTACTGAGACCCTCATACATGTGATTTTACATTGTGCCTATTACCAGTGTAGTCAAGAAACTTTCATTCTTCCTTTATTGACATGTTTTATAGGTCATAATGAAAATTTTCTTCTTGATTTTCTCCTCTCAGATAAGGAACCGTTTATCACATATAATGTTGCTAGATTTTGCGTAGCAGCAATTAAAATCCATAAACAGATCATTAAGGATACTGGGCATGGGTAAACTCACTGAAATTCCCTCTTTTAGCTTTATTTTTATCTATTTTTAATTACTACTCAAATTACTGATAGTCTGCAGTCAAAGTAGAAACCAATTCCTTTCAAATTTCAACTACTTACACTTAAGTCTCCCATCCCCAACATTAATTGATTTATTTTGATTTTTATGGAAGCTCTCATTTTCTAGGAGATTATGGTTTATAAAGTTTTTCTTAACATATTATCATTATTATTGGAGTTTTAAACCATGTAACTGTAATTTATTAATATGTTACTGTTAATATTTTAATATTATTGTATTCTCTTTTTGGTACCTTAAAGACTGCACTTAAATTCTTTTTATGCACTTAAGTTCTCTGTTTTACCTTTCCCTTTGGTTCCTAATTTCCTTGATACTTTACAATTTTAGATTTGTATAAAACATTGATCAATCACCATAATAAACTTGAACTTGAAACTGAAAGTAAGAGGTCATATTAAAAATCACTTGCCAGTTTGGAAAAACAGGATAAAGTGATAAAACTCAAATCCTTCAATTAAAATTACAATTCTCAACAGCCATAACAGTTGTTGTTTTTTTAAAAAACAAACAAGATATCATTTCAAGTAACAGGCTTACCTTACATTTTGGAGCAGTGCATTTTAAGATTCAGGTATTCTTTAAAAGATTATTTGTTGAAGTTATTTGAATACTAAGAGGCTCCACTACCATTTTAGTATTGTCCTAGTATTTTATCTTCACCTTTCCCATTCTGTATGGAAAAGGTAGATCAAGTTGTAGATCAAGTAGATCAGTGGCCAACTAAATGCTTTCAGAAAAGTAGAGAAGAAAGGCACAAAAACTTGAGAAAGAGAGAAGAGGGGGGGATAAATTGACAGATGATGCAATATGTTTAATTTTGCTACTATTACAGACTCTTTCAGAGTCAACAGTTCACAACCAACTACTATATGAAAAGAAATAATCAAGCACAAACAATTTTGTCAGTAAATAGTTATGTATGTATGTATGTATGTATGTATGTATGTATGTATGTATGTATGTATGAATATTCAGTGCCTTTGAGTTAATCTTGACTCCTGGCGAATGTCTGGACAAGTGCCTTTCTTGGCACAATTTCAGAAGTAGCTTGCCATTGCGTCCTTCCCAGGGCTGAGAGAGAGTGACTGGCCCAAGGTCACCCAGCTGGCTTTGTGCCTAAGGCAGGACTAGAACTCAGGGTCTCCCAGCTTCTAGCCTGATGCCTTAAGCCCTACATCAAACTGTCTCTAAGTTAAATGGTAATATGAAATATGAAATACTTAAATGTCTTTTAAATGTTTTATATTTCATATTTCAAATGGTAATGTGAAAGCATTTAAAAGATGTAACATAAGAGATAAATAGGACAAGTCTAAGAAATTCTGAGTTTTATCTGAAAAACTAACCTTGTCCTAAATTTGATATAAAACACTCAGTATTTTTTGTCTGTCAACCTTTTAACAAATTCACATTGTAAACATTCAAGAGAATTTTTCTACACGGCACTGCACAAAATAAGGTGACAGACAATTATAAAACAATATTTACATTAAAAACTAAAGCATGTGTTTTGAGATTCAGAAGTAGATATAGTTATCATTCAAGCAGTTTGAACAATTCAAACACTGAATTCATCAGGAGTTATGGCTTAGTTAGCTCCTTATTTGCCCAGTACTGTAGCATTTTTAATCTGTTCCAAGTAGACATCTTTGTTTGTTTTAAAATAAATATGGCTGGTTTTGAACACTTTATCTGTAAACTAGTGTCTTGGAAATTCTCAGAGGGAAGACTAAGATACTTCTAAAGATACAGGACTGGTGACCACGGGACAATGCTGCTAACATCATTATGTCATCTCTCTCTTGTCTCTGTTAACACTGCTCTGTTTTTCTGTCATTAATTCTGGCTCAAGATAATATGCAACCTACCGCTGGTGTCAAAAGGAGAGCATCAAGCTTTGTGCAAAGGAATGTGCCTGACAAAACAAACACTTCACCGTTCTTTCACTGAAAAAAGAAAATAGTATATGTGACCAACAGCAACTGTATCACTTCAGGTCCCCCTGCCTGAATGAAACAATTAGGAAGCTGCATAAGATTATGGATGGTCATTTCACAGGCTTGAGCAAGTGCCAAGGTGCATGAGCAAGGTGAGCTCACAGCAGCCACCAAAGTCCCATGCCTTCATATGCTTCACCTGCATAGAAGGAAATAGGGCCAGCAACCTTGAGGAAGAGAAGGAACAGCTGTTGATTCTAGCAGAACTGTTTCCGTCTCTACCCCGTGGAAGAGAAGAAGTAATGAAGATGTAAGGGTGGCGAGGAAGTGAGTTAGCACATTGTATCAATTTTTACATATTTTTCTGAATCTAATAAAGATTCAGAAAAATATTCCAAACAAGACAAACTAAGGGGGCCTACTACCACTTTCTTTCTTCATATGGCTAACTGATATTGATTATATCTTGTTTTATTTGTTGGATTCATGTCTCTTTTTTTCTCCAAGAGATCAAGATGATGTACATTTATTTATTTGTTATATTTTTATCCTACATATTCCTTCATGAGATCAATGTAGACTATATAACACTTCTTCCTTCACTGTCATAACAACAATTCTATTAGAAAGGGTGATCTGAGAAATTATGATTGGCCAAAAGTTATCATGAGTTTCCATGGCTGAGTATAGACTTCAACCTCTAGTTGTACTTCTGGGTTATAAGTAATTGATAACAACACATGGATGTTAAGCCATTTTAAGTAAACTCAAAACATATACACTTGTAAATAACCTCAGTTTGGACTGCAAAAAGTATAACATTCATTTGATACAAAATCACGATAGTTATACATTTGGGCATTATGAATCTTTCATATCTGGATTTGATGAAGGTCCTCTGAAGCTCAGTTCTTGCATGGTTACCTGGGTTGAATCTGATTCTGTGACTCCTGAGGAAGTGGACAGGGTTCTCTGAGCTGTGAACCCAGCAACATGTGTGCTAGCTCTACTGTAAGATCTTCCTGGTTGGCTAAAGCCTCCCAGGAGATGACATGTGGGTGAGTACTGTCACTGCTAAATTCATCCTTGAGAGAGGGAGTGGTCTCAGCAATACTTAAGGAAATGGTGGTCCACCCCCTCCTAAGAAGCCATCACTAGTCCCACTGTTCTGGACAACTTTTATCCTATATCTGACCTTCCCTTTCCAGGATGTTGTCAAAACAGTTTCAGACAGCCCAGGAGGAAGCAGATTATCTGGGCCCCTTTCCTCTCTCTCTCTCTCTCTCTCTCTCTCTCTCTCTTAAATAAATTTTTAAAAGAATAAAAGGTAAGAAAAGGAAGGGAAAAATAATAAGTGACAAAAATGCAAAGAAAGAAATAGAAAAGAGAAAGAAAAGAGGAAAAGGAAAAGTTATGAAGAAGTGGCTTCTAATCTTCGTAACAGCAGTTACAAGTACATTTATATTTTACCCTTTCTAAAGTAACAACATAATTTCCTTCTTTCCATAGTCTTTCTAATCATCAAACCATACATCACAAGTTCATTTTTTTTTCTTGTTTCAGCAAAAAGTCCATAAGGGGTTTCCAGTCACTAATAAATGTAGTTATTGTACTTTCTCTACTCAGACAAGTCAATTTTGCCATCTCTTCTAATCCTGTCATCTTCACCAGCCATTCCTTCATTTCAGTCATTTTTCAGGCCCAGGCATGGGACCATAATGGTATTGACTGCCCTTGTGGTTGACCTCTGGCAGGAGAGGGATGGTGGTAGTGCATCCATCCTAACTCTTCTTGATCTCTCAGCTGTTTTTGATATTATTGATCATGGTATCCTTCTGGACTGGCTTTGGCAGTTAGATGGGGGCACAGTTTTGTACTAGTTCTCCGTCTGGGATAGGTTACAGTTGGTGTTGACAGTTTGAGAGAGGTGTAGCCCATACCCTCTCTGTGAGGTCCTGCAGGGCTCAACACTCTCTCCACTCCTATTTAACATCTACCTGGAGCTGCTGGGTGAGATCATCTGACAGTATGGGGTGAGGTATCATTAGTATGTGGTTGACAGTTAGCTGTACAACTCTACCCCAGGTGGACCAGGTTCTTCCATGGAGATCTGCTCCCACTGTATGAAGGTCATGGGGGTCTGGATGGGGAGCAACAGGCTTCAGCTCAACCCTGGAAAGACTGAGTGGCCATAGGTTTTAGGGCTCCCTGGCTCCAGTGATGTTCCATCTTTAGTTCTGGATAGGGTTGTACTACCTCACACAGAACCAACACACAATTTGGGGGTCCTCTGGACTCAAAGATTGTACTTGAACAGCATGTGGCAGGCATATACATGGGAGCCTTATGCGTAGCTTTGTGTTGTGTGCCAATTTTTCTGGACTGGGACTTTCTGGATTGGGAGGCACTGCACATGGCCATTGATGCTTTCGTCACCTCCCAAATGAATTAATGCAATGGGCTGCAATGGACTAGCCTTGAAGAGCATTTGGAAGCTGCAGTTGGTTCAGAATACAGTGATGTGGTCAATTATGGGTATTTCTTGATTTCCCATTTGCTATGTGAGCTACAACATCTCCCAATAGGTTTCTGGTTGGAATTCAAGGTATTGATTGTTATCTATAAAGCCCTTCATGGAGTGGGGCCAGGATAGTTGAAAAGCACCAATTTCCAAGTCTCTACTTACCCTATTGGATCCAACAGGAGGGGCATGCTTTGGGTCCTGCCAAGAAGGCCAACTGTGGGACCCAGGAAGTGTGCTTTTTCTGTCACAGCCCCTGCCCTCTGGTAGACCTTAACACCTGAGATCTGGCCTTCTAGAAAGCACTAAAGACCTGGCTGTTTGCCCAGGCATAGGGTTGAGAAAATTAGTGAATCCTGGTTGGGTTAATATTACACTACTGTATATTTTTTTACTCTTGGCTACTGGTTTTTTTTTAAATTATACATTATGTGGTGAATCATATATTTTAATGGTTTTATATTGTGTTTTTTGTTTAAACTTAGTTCACCACCCAGGCTCATTGTGGCAAGAGCAGTGACCATATCAATCTAATAAATAAATAAATATTTAAACTTTTTTGGTAAATAACTGGGAACTGAACAGATGGATAATCTAACAGGCATGTAAAATGTAATCATATAAAGTGACTTTATTGAGTGCAAGCAAATTGGCAGGAGCTATATATAATAAAAACAACAGGTTGAACATGCACAAGGTGCAAATAAAAAAAGCAAGTGATTGTAACGGAGACAGAGGAGAAGAATTTTTAAATCTTAGTTTAATTTCTGGTTTTGGTTCTGCCTTTGCACCAGTGTGGCCCCTGGACAATTCATTCACATGTGCAAACATGCAACTTATGGGGAAAAGTTGCCAGAATTGGTCTCAGTTGAACCACACAACTATAGTTGATAAAATGAACTGTAGAATTTTTTTAGTGTTAATCTATCTTATCCTCCTGGAGAGATCATCATCTTAAATTCAAGATAATCTTCTTTTTTGGATAGACACAATCATAATTTTAATTTATGAGCCAATGGATTTTGTATTTCAGTAGGTTCCTTACTTATTGGCTTTCCCAAGCTTTTTAGTAAATAGGGAAAGAGTTAAATGTACTTTGACTATTAATACTTTTAACAAAAAAATATTAGTGAGTCATTTCATGTTACAAAATATCAGTATATTTTGTATATTTCAAAAAATAGAAGTATAGTTGAGGTCAGAGGAGTGCTACATCATATATGTGGTCCAAATTGCCTTCTTCCTAACTGGCATTCTATTTCATCTATATTGAAAAGTTAAATCAAATTATCTTTGAGTAAAAGTTAATGAGAGCTGATATCAGATTTTCAAAAGATGAGTAACATTTTGGATTCTTGTTTTTATTTTTAGCATGACAGTAGTGGATCATTTTGGAATAGCTTTTTTGCTAATGTTTGTTATATTGTTAAGGCGATGATGATGATAACAATGTTGATTGCCTAAGCAAGTAGGCAATTTTGATTCAATATTTGCCTTTGAATGTTTCTTGCACAAAATTAAGGTTATACTCAACATTTTTCAGGTGTCTACATTCGTATTATGTCACTTTATGCTATTCTTAAATAGATTTAATACTTCTAGAAATTGGCACAAGTAATTTCTTTATCATATCATGTAATGGACTGTGAAAGTGACCTTGGAAGAGAGAAGAGCCACAGCCTAGACAACCATCATGCAAAAGACATCTCAGCCCACAGAAGGAAAGGGGATGTAGGAAGCGTCTCAGAAGGGATCCTCCCTAGTTTTCTGGAAAGTAAAACTAAAGGAGGGGAGAAGTGCTTTCAGACTTGCAAGATTCTGTTACTGTAACCTTACAATAAAGTTAGTGTTAGTACTCATGGTTTGACACATGAAGCATAAGCTTGCAACTGTGACCTCTTGTTGTTGTTATTATTAATTTGCACGACCATGATTGGTCTCCCTATATTCCCCACAATGACAGTCAACAAGCTCTCAGATTCTCTAAGAACTGAGGTTGCCAGGGGAAAGGAATGAAAAAAGACAGAAAAAGCATTAGCTTTCCACCTACAATGGGAAGGGCGCTCCTCACCACCCAGCAAACATGGGTCTGGTGGTGGGGGGAGCCTTTTTGCCTAGGAGCACATTTGGAATGTTGATGGGTGCATCCACAAGAGAGCTGTCAATCATCATAATGACAAGAAATCATTTACCAGAAGGCACACTCTACCCTTCCAGTGGGATTCCTGAGGGGTTGTGAGACTTTTTTGGAAGTAAATATGAAACTATAAGCTATTACCTAGCTTCGCAGCATGTCAACTTCCTGTTGTTGTTGTTGTTGTTATATTTAAAAAGTAAAGCAAAATAAAGCAGAGAGCCAGGTAGGAAGCCTGGTGATCACCAAAGAAAGAGACTGAAAGCACATTGGTCTCTGTAGGCATTGGGTTGCTAACTCCTGAATTATACGCTAAGACTATTACAATTTCTCCTGCGTTAGATACATACACAAAGGGTAACTTTCTTGAAAGAATCTGAAATTAGGCTTTTTTTCTTACTATCACAACATTGGAAGCAACAAACATAAACCTGATTGCTGAAAGTCTCCATGACTACAATATCTCTCTTTAAAAAGATACTGCAAAAGTCGCAGGTTTCACCTTTTCATAAGATACTTCATTCTACATCTCTACCGGATCAGATTCTAATTGCATCAGATGGATTCAGCACACCGTTTCACTGTCTGTGAGAGGTATTGTAATCATTTAGCTATTCAAAGGAAAATTTAATTTCTGATCAGGCAGCTAAAAACAGTATGGTCTATTGTTATACTAGGGAGAAATGATGCAGGAAAAACATCCAAGTAAGCATGATAATTAAATGCATAAGAAAAAGGCAAATATTTTCTCCAAGAACTTTGTGTGAAAAGAAGTTTCCTGTTTATAATACAAAAGGAAACTTAACACAAAGCTTTATTCACTGCTTCTAAACAATACGTTTTCTTTCTTGTGACTCAGTACCAATAACCCTATGCCTAATTTCAATAGTGGTACACAGAAGCATGTATTTCTATCAGTCATGTGACTCTAATGATTTCAAATGGCTGGCATATTTTTCACTTCTAATAAAAGGGGGCAATATTAGATGAACTGATGTTTCAATTGGTTACAAGTGTGGATTATGAATCAAGGACCCAAGGGTTTAATTGCTATTTTGGGGTCCACCCAAACTAAATAAAACTATTGATTGTTAGCATCATTATTTGCTTATAGAATAGACATAAATCATAATTTGAAAGGTTATGGTTTAAAATTGCAGTCAGACATATAAAAACAACAAGAGTTCACATGTAAATACATGCATTTAATAAAGCTTATCAGAAATGGGACCAAAGCATCATTGCCAGATTGCACTGAGAGGAGAATGAATGAATGAATGAATGAATGAATGAATGAATGAATGAATGAATGAATGAATGAATGAATGAATGAATGAATATGTCTCTGTGGGTGTGGATACACAAACTCTTCTACAGACATATGGATTATTGAAGTAGGGTTTATGCAGTTGCCTTTGACATCAGTCTGAGCAATTCCAGTGGAACAAAAGGCTGACACCGAATTCATGGTCAGCACTTGCAGATCAGAGCATGTACATTACATTTTACTTCAGTTCATA
Source organism: Python bivittatus (assembly GCF_059951505.1). Classification (NCBI taxonomy): domain Eukaryota; kingdom Metazoa; phylum Chordata; class Lepidosauria; order Squamata; family Pythonidae; genus Python; species Python bivittatus. The sequence goes on from NW_028277075.1 coordinate 57,692,664, forward strand.
AGCTCTTCACTTCAGAGCTCAGTTTGAACTACTGTACTAATTTGTGCCTTTAAAGCTCCAAACAATTTAGTTGTCTTATAGACTGCTTGCTGCCATGTAGACAAGAGACCATGAGAGATCAGGTCTTCTCTGTGCAAGTGCTGTCACTCAAGAATGTTTCACAGACATTCTGTGGGCCATTTTAAAGCTTTTAAAATTGATGTCTGCTTTAATATTATTCCTGTTTCCTTGTGTGATTTATTTACATTGTGTTCTATTTTAAATATTTATGAGTCACACTAATTTCTTTAATAACACATACTGTACATGTGTGCCATACATACCTATCATATTATTGCCTTTTGGGGTAAGCAAAATCATACACAGCACAGAAAAGGAGTAAGAAACTAGTCAGCCCCCAACAATTAAAGGAGGGAGGGAGGGAGGGAGGGAGGGCAGGCTAAAACTAGTTTACATCAGTACCATTCACTACACTTCTTAAGGCCTTTCTATTTTTGGAAAACATCCTTACTTCCACCATACTAATTCACTGCTTCATGCAGCACCCCTTGCTCTTTCAACGTGTCATCTCTTTTTGAGGATATTACCAAATTCATCCAATAACAAGTTTTTGGTCTTCCCTTTTGAATAGAGCCATTCACTCTTCCCTCATATATTTATTTTGTAGCTTGATTCTTGTTCATTTTTTCTGGAAGTCCAATCGCCTCAGCATATTTCTTTCATATCAGTCACTTTTATATTCAACCCTCCTTCATTCAGCATCCAAGATTTGTTTTTTTTTTACCCTATTGCTTCCTGCTTTATCACATATTCCTACAGCATTCAACTTTTGTTTCTCCTGACACTGCCACATAACAAAATAGGTAAAAGCATACTCTTCTACACAGCTATTCTTTGTTTTCAAAAGCTATTCACTCCTTGCAACAAACCACATTCTACCCACAATTTAAGACAAAAATTTGCACAACTTAAAATGTATCCAACTTTCTATCAAGGTATACAAGTTCATTTACCTGCTCTAGCTTTTTTGCCATTTATGTATACCTTGTAATTATTCACTTTATTTTTCCCTGTCAGACACAACTACCTTGGCTTTGATATATTAATTTTCAGATCCATATTCTATGTTGTATCTATCTTTGTCTAATACTCACTGCAAATTATTCAGTTTCTCAGCCAACATGCCATCATCTCCATACAAAACTACTGTACATGTACATTTACGTCCCTAAATACATGTATGTTCATGTCCCCAAACCAACACACCCCTAACATCACCACACATATTCTTTATACATTTCTCCATAGATACATTAAACAACTAAGGGGACATCTCACTTCCTTGTCTTAAATCCTGCTCAGTGCTGACCTATTTGCTAACCATTCCATTTATTCTCATGCATGATTTACTTCCATCAAATATTGCTCTTTTTGCATTCAGCAATCGATCTTCAGTTCCATATTCATGCAAAAGATGCCATTATTCAAGCCTATTCACTTTATAACTTTTTCTAAATCAACAAATGTACAATGAACTTTCTCATATTAATACATTTCTCAGTAACTTGCTGAAGAACAAAATGCAGCTCTATACACACCCTGCCTGGCATAAAGCCCTACTGCACTTCCCAAATTTTATTCATTATTATCTCTTGTACCTTTCAATCAAACATTTTCCAAGGCACTCATGACAAACTAATCCCCCTGTAAGTTTGGCATACATTCTTGCTATCTTTCTTTTTGTACAGGGAAACAATAATGGCATTCTTCCAGTTATTAGGCAGTCTTTGCATACATGTTACACAAGTCTCACAACCACTCCATAAGCAAACGTCCATATTTTAACACTTCTCTTATTACACCACCTACACCTGCCTGCATCCTTACAATTTTTCAACATCTTAATAGCATTTATTACTTCCTTTTCATCATTTTTTTTTTTTTGGGATACTAGCATTTATAGTATTCCTTTTAATTCCACTCTTTAACATATCACTCCCATTCTCATACAACTCTAAAATATTTCTTTCCCCCCAAATCATATCAACACTTTTATTTTTAATTTCATTCACTGTGCTGGACTCCCTAAACAGTTTTCATTTCCATTGAAAACACTTTGTATTTTCACTGCCTCTTTTAATCTTAATAATTCCATGCTTTATACAAAGGGATTGGAAGTTGTAAGAATGATGAAGGGCTCTGCATAGTATTTGTACATGTATGTATGGGAGGATACATATGCACAGGCACACACACACACACACACACACACACACAAACACCAGTTAACAGTATAAAACCATCATAAAAAAAGACTGAAAATGTAGCTTTTATCAGTGAAATAAGAGTGCCTCATTTACACATGTTGTAAAATTTGCTAAGAGTATTTTTCTCAAACTTTTGCACACATGATCAACAGCTACAAATGAATGATGGGTTCCCCAAAGTTGTTACACTCAACTAAATAAACAATTTATACATTAAAGAATCCCTATATATGCTGCACTACCATGACGTTTATCTCCTCCAAAGGAACCGTTATGGACAATCAAGTCAAAACCATTTGACCAATAGACTATAACATCATCAATGATAAAAAAGTAAAATGAATATTTTTAAACACCCCATACATGTTTTATATTATGATTTGAATTTATAATGGAATATCATTTTTAGACTTACATAGCAATATATAAGTCACAGAACATTCAGCTAGCTAAGGGCAGATAGATTTTTCTATGTTGGTTCCTCACTTTTCCAATATATATCCTACAATTCATAGTGTGCATTCCTATATACACACATGCAGTGCTTCCTAATATATAGTAGTTCTTTTTAAAAACATATTTTCTTGTTTAAATATATAATTTTTCCTTTATAAATGCATTTCGACTAATACAGGTAGTCCTCAGGTTAAGAACACCTGGGTTACAGATGACCCATAGTTAAGAACGGAACCTATTGTAGCAAAATTTGAGATAAATATACAATGATTCAAGTTAAATATACAACGGTTCAAGTTCATTGCACAATACTACTTATACGGTACTATACAATAATACTGTTCCGGCTTCCCTACAAATTTGACTTAAGGACAGACCTTGGGAATGGAACTCATTCTTAAACTGGGGACTATCTGTATAGTTTTTGTACATGTCACTGAAATAATAAACGTGTCCTAGTTCACATGTGCATTTGTTAACTCTTTATCAAAATTTAAATGAGATAAAATTATTCCTTGTCCATATTCCTACCATCTTAAAGCACCTCCAGTCAGAATTATAGTAACTATAATGTGTTTTACCTGTATTTTACATGAGGCCTCCACAGAGAAACCATGAAACTACTTTAACAGCTACATTGGTTCTTGGTTTCTATTCAAGATCTTTAGATGAGAGTTTATCAAGAATCAGCTTTCCTTAGATAAGCATAAGTACATGATTTCTCCTCTAAGGTCTTTTTCTGAGCGCTCCCACTATGGCACATTAACATTTTTTTTTCATTTGTGATATCTAATTTTTGGAACTATCCCTCATGATAGATCATATCTAGCCTTGTTACCAATCACTCTTCAATGAGCATCAAAACAGTTTTCTTCCAGTAAAGCTTTCAATAAGTCACTGACTTCCGCTGTACTTTTCCTAATTTTCTTTAGAACACATTATTGTTTATATTTTTTAAAAAAACATATCGATTGCTTTTTAGAGAAAGGTAGGATAGAAATATGAATCATAAAATAAATATTAATATTGTCTACATTCTTCAATATCTTTCAAGTCCTTGTTTGGGTTGGTAGCTTTCAACATATCTTGTACTTCAGATAAAAGAAAAGATAAAAGAAGGTAAAATGGATTTTTGACCATATACATATATGAACGCATTTTAAAATATTTCCCAGTATTTCTGGGAAATAGAGGATATAGCATGTTCATTGTTTATGTCATCCAAAACAAAAATACATAATAATGTATATTAATTTTCATATGGTACACAATAATGAGCAAAGAAACCCTTTATTAACCACAATATGAAGATAAAAGATTCATTAGCCCAAAGCCTGCACAATGCTAGGAGTTGGCTGAATTTGAACTTATTTTACTTACATTTTTACAATTTATGTTAGTGTGGATTAGCCACAAAACTTTTCCAGAGACTGTATACTGTGCAGCTATTGGATGGGGAAAATCTGGCTTCGGTCATGAAAGGCATTTTGGAATTGAAGTATACTAGAAGCTGAATATAAATTAGCAGTGCAATATGACTGTAATTTTAGGGTGAATCAAGTATAGTTTCAAATCAGGGGAAGTAACATTTCCACCCTATTCTCTGCAGATCAGATCCTCTCAAATACTGTGTCTGGTTCTAGGCACCACCATTCTAAGAACATTCAGAGAATTGGAATAGGGATAAGAATGGCAAAAAAACCCAAGTCCTATGAGTAAAGATTAAGAGATCTGTGCTAATTTAGCCTTGAAGAGGACAGAGGTGAAATATGATTGAAATATATGACAATGAACTGCAGAACATCCTTGGAGTTAAGAACTGACTGACAAGTCCAGCAGCTAAACACGAGAAGCTAAAAGAGTGATCTCAAAGTGTGGCCCACGAACAGACTCCAACAGTAAATGTGGGTAGCCCAAGAGGAGATTCCACAGTATAGCCTACTGACAGGTTAAAGCAGTTAATGTAGGAAGATGTTTTCAGAATAAAGGGTTGGGTGACAAACCAACAGTTAATGTAGGACACCTGGAAAAGGGATTCCTAGAGGACACAGCAACTGACGGGACCATAGTCTATAGTATGAGTGAGGAAAGAGAAATTGTGTGAAAAGACACTCCCAGCCCCAAGTTGGGCACAACAGGTATCATCTTAAATGACAGAAATGCAAATTCTGGTGTGTCAGAAAAAAACATTCCTCTTAAAGGCTCTACTAGGTTGACTAAAAGTCTAGAAACCAGGAGTGGTGAAAAGGAAAAAAGGACTGCTTATGAGGTCTTTGAAAAAAATAGATTGCTCAGATAGGCTCTATGGATATTCTAGGATCACAGAAGCTCAGAGCTACTTCTGAACTAGCACAGAGTACTCATCTAGCACTATCAAGGATTACTTGCAATAATACAGTGTCTACATGAAGCCAGCAGAATTAGTTTTATTTTCAATGCTTTTGCAAATACAGATTTAGAAAGCAATCAATGAAAGTCTCTAACTACAGTCAGGATGACTTCCAAACTGAAACATGGTCTTCAGGAGAGCCTGTTGACCTCACAAGGCTGTCTTTAATAGGAAATTGTGTATCAAACTTTCAGCTTTTCTTTAGTGTTGTTAGAAAAATTATTTCACAATGGGATTCTGTGTTAAATGAGTTTTAAAATGCTATCATTTAAATCACATCTTGTGCAGATAAATATTTATTAGATTATATAATATGTTTTGCAAACCATGGTTAATCCTCTGGGGGCAAGGATTTTATAAGCATGGATCCATTTTCCCCTTGTTGTTCTGCAAAATCTAACAAGGCAACATATAAATGCAAATGAAAACACATATCTGAGAATTCTATTTACAGAGCACTTTTCCCTTTGTGTTTGCAACTAAGTAATGAACCTCAGGCCTTTATGTTTGAAGATGGCAGCTAGTGCCCCAAGTTCTTGGCTTGCTGACAAATATTATATAGATTAAGACAGTACAAGTAAAATGTAAAAAAAAAAAAAAATCAACTACACAACTTTATCAACTTTGTTGTGTAGACTAGAGCAAGGGATCCCACACAGATCTCTCCAAGCATGCTACAACATTCATTTAAGCTTGCTTTTATTCACTTACTCACAAGAACAAAGCAAGAGAAGCCATTCTGATGATGGGTTATGATCGAGTAGTTACTGCACTCAAGTAATGGGCTAAATATTTGGAAGCCTAGTTAGATCAATCTACCTTACCCAGGTATGCGTTCCTGAGTATTCAAGCCCTTTTTTTAGGCTGACAAGATACATAACCAAATAACTTTCCTAAACTCTGAAGAGCACTAACATTAACACATTTCAATATCTTCCCCTGAGTTGCTCTCAAGGGTGTGTGTGTGTTTGTATGTGTGTTTATTGGGTAGCAGCTGGATAGGATAGTGGTTAGAGTGCCGCCCTTTGATGCGGGAGACCGGGGTTTGAATCCTGGCTGGTACATACCTTACCAGAGGGGTCCTTGGGCAAAGAACACCTAAAGCTTCACCTGCCTACCTCGGATATAAGAGTGACACAAACTAAGAAAGTCATGACAGCTCAGATGTCACCTGGATTAACAAGTTCTGCGTCAGATGTTGGGGAACCAGGATAATGTGACAATAAGTGGGCTACTGGAACAAATCATACAAGGGACAAGAGAACCTGGAACTGATGGAATGGTACTACAACAGTAGACCTAAAGAGAGAGAATATATGAAACATGAGGGAGCTATGGACAGATAGACCAACTCCACATTACAACCCGGACTCATGCACACCTGGAAGAACAATTAGATGTGCAGCTAACACCTGAAGCTGGAATGTCACTGCCACCCCTTCCATTGCAGAGCACAGCAGCTGATATGAGGCATAAAATCATGGATAAACTAGCTACAGTCAACCCTTGAGACTGTGGAGAAGTACCATCAGACAGTATGCTAGAAGATGCCAATAAAACCCTCACAACAATCTCTACTACTACCATAACTCAAATCAATGAACTGGTATATGCTACAGCTGCTGTAATCCTGGAGATGCTTCGCTACACAATCAAGAACAGCAGTACATACCCCACCCCCCAGAAAATGAGGTTGGAGGCTAAGTTCAAGGCAACTCAGAGAGAAGTTAGTCAGCTGGTGGAACTACAGAAGGGTGTGAAAATTAAGGATAAGACTCAGCTACTGAAAAAATACAAGGGCCTGACTCAATCTTAATTCCCAGAGACTGCTAAACAAAGGCTCTCAGGCTAAGGAGATACACTAGAGAAGCAGAGGCCAAGAAGATAAATGCTCTCTTCTCCAAAGAACCATCCAAGGTGTACTCCCAACTTCAGTGCAACGGCACAATAACAACACAGCCACCAACAGAGAAACTGAATAGCACTGGAAGAATATATGGGAGAAAGAGAAGACACATAACACTAGTGCAAAGTGGCTGCAGGATCTGAGAGCAGACCACAGCAATCTCCCAGAACAGGAATGAGTTACCATCACAGTAAAAGACATCCAACAGTAGGTCAAGAACATGAAGAGCTGGACAGCACTGGGCCCAGACATGATCTACACTTACTGGCTAAAGAAACTAACAGCAGTGCATGAACATCTAGCAGCACAGATGAACCAACTGTTAGCAGCAGGCTCCCACCCAGACTGGCTAACACAAGGAAGGACAGTGCTGATCATAAAACACCCCTACAGCTCAATGGGAAGAACAAGATCCATGCCATCAACATATATACCCTGTCAGCCATCAGACACCCTGCCAGTACAGTGAGCTGGCCAAAGGAGGACATAGAGGTTGCCGATATGAAGACCCAGAAGCTTCTCACAATGTATGGAGGTTTCCACCCCAAGTCCAACACCCAGAAACTGTACACCAGCCAGAAAGAGGGTGGGTGGGATCTGGTGAATGTCAAAGCCACTATCCTGGATGAACCCCAGAGCATCCAGGAGTACATCAGTAAGATGGCACCCAAAGACGATCTGCTGAGAGAAGGCCTGAGGCAGCAGCAAACATGGGAGGAAGTTCAAGCAGAGGAAGTGCCATGGCAGGGCAAGACCCTACATGGGATGTACCATCGACAGATAGCTGAGGTGGCTGGCATTGGGAAATCCTACCAGTGGCTGGAAAGGGCTGGACTAAAAGGCAGCACTGAGGCACTGATCATAGCAGCACAAGAACAGGCACTAAGCACCAGATCCATAAAAGCAAGGATCTACCACCACAGACAGCACCCAAGGTGCAGACTGTGCAGAGAGGCCTCAGACACAGCCCAACACATAGTGGCAGGGTGCAAGATGCAGGCAGGAACAGTATATGGCACAAATACACTGAATGGCACAACCAAGCAGCTGGCATTGTGTACAGGAATATCTGCACAGTGTATGGGCTAGACCCTCCCAAATCTAGATGGGATGTTCCACAGAAGGTCATGGAGAATAACAGGGCTAAGATCCTGTGGGGTTTCCAGATCTAGATGGACAGGCAGGTACTGGCCAATCAACCAGACATCATGGTAGTAGTCAAGGACCAGAAGACAGCAGTGGTGATAGATGTAGTGGTGCCAAGTGATAGCAAGATTAGGAAGAAGGAGTATGAGAAGCTGGAGAAGTACCAGGGCCTGAAGGAAGAACTAGAGAGGATGTGGAAAGTCAAGGCCAAAGTGGTCCCAGTGGTGGTAGGAGCTCTCAGGGTTATGATTCCTAAGCTGGGAGAGTGGTTCCAACAGATCCCAGGAACAACATCAGAGCTCTCTGCCCAGAAGACTGCAATGCTAGGAACAACTAAGATACTTCACAGAACCCTCAAACTCCTAGGCCTCTGATAGAGGACCCGAGATTGAGGAAGACACATACCACCCATAGGGATGAGAAGGGATTTTTTATATAGATATATAGACAAACTCACTGAAATCTGATCAATAACTGATAAAGATCACTACTATACTACTACTCCTAGACAAAACTATAGTTTTTATTTCACATTTCATTGAGATAGATAACATGACTGCTAGAGATAGTAACATGCTGTCATCTGATCATCTATTCCTTTTTCACCTGCTCCATCTCAGTAATCAAAGCTCTTGTCTTCTGCTTAAAGGCTGCAAAACTTTCTGTACAGAGTCACCCAGAATAATAATACTGTATATGGTACAGGAACCATAACAGGAAACAGTGATACACATGGTATCTGAAAAATGCTCTTATCAATCCTGCCAGGAAGCAAATTATAGACATACTAGATCTAAAATTATTTTGTATGTATGTCTGTATTCATTGGTGTGTTCTGCAGAGGACTTCCTGCTTCCATTACTTTGCTACCAAGGTACTACAATAGGTACCTAACTACTTTATTTTCTCCAAAAACCTGTAAGTGAAGCTGAAAAAGATTGTCCAAGTCTGCAAAGTGATCTTCGGACTAAACAACACTATCTCCATAACTATATAGATTGTTGTTCCTAAGGATTCTTCCAAAATGTAACTCTCTTATATGAAATATCTACATGTGATATTAAAAACACCATAAATATCCAGAATTCCCAATTAAAAAGCACATGAAGAATGTTATTTAAAGGCAAAAGAAAGGCTGAGCTCCAGCTAAAGGTTGTGCATGCTGTTCTTTTTGTCTTCATCTGGGTCTTCTGAACCCTTCATGAAGAGTGCAAGCTTCAGTTTTGAACAACAGTACAATACTGTACAGCCATTCTGAATATGTTATATGTATAAGGAAGGGTGGTAATATATGAAATCACACCTTCTGTTTGCCTCACCCAGATCTGATTACATCTCTCATTTATAGCAAATATGAAATAACAGGATAAATAAAACAATGTAACATGGAAGAGTAAGTTGTACATACACAGTTCATCTTATTCTGTAGCAAATACTGTGTCATAGCAAATGGAAAAATATAATCCAGTCTGAATGTAAAAATGTGGTCCTAATGAATTAAACCAGAATTAACACCACTTGACATGACCCTTCTCTCTCCTTATATAAAGATGACTTTAAGCGAGTGTTTCCTATGCAAAATAAAAGCTCAGCTTGATTATAATAGAGCTGCTACATCTGGGGTGCAAAACTTCACATCATCAGTAGCACAGTACAGGGTTTTCTGTGACTCTTTCCTGCCATCTGGTGGTTGTCTGGGTTTTTGTAGGCCAGACACAGCAACCTTAGTTTTAGAGATGAAAAAGATGTAGAAAATGATCAAGGGGCTGAAACACTTTCCTTTTAAAGAAAAAATAGCGTTGTAGGGATTTTTTAGTTTCCAAAACAACAGCGAGAAGATCCTTTGACAAGACTTTGTAGTACTATGAAGAATTAGGTAAAGAAAACTCCAGTGAGCTATTATGTAAAGCTATTAGGTAAAGAAAACTCCAGTGAGCTATTATGACTATATTTGAAATGCCATGTACCCTAGCATGCCCTAGCAGTTTGCCATCAAATACCAATTAGGAGATAGGGTAACAACTAGCAGGAAGAATTGTTTGGCACATTCCTACTCTACTTATTGGAGGCATCTCACTGGAAAGGGGATACTAAACAAATGGAGCCTAGTATCTAATCAAGAAAGACTGTTCTTCTATTAGACTGTCTCTAATCCATATTGCTACTATTTGTATCATATAATATTTCTGTAGCTTGGGAACCTCATATAAGAACCCTAAAAGTCTTTGGGACAGCATTCACAGAATATGACTGAGGAGAGATGTGGACGGGCCTGTCAGTTCCTAACCTGTCTTGACCATCTGCCATTCTCCAAATGAAACTTCGGCCAATTCGTGTTATCTGCATTGATTCCCTCGTATGGTGCAGAATGAGAGGGAACTATCAAGAATGAGGAAGGGCAGCAAACATTGCTCCCTGCTGGTGCCACTGGAGCCCTCTGTAAACCTCCTTCCACATGGAAAAATCTTGTTCAGATCAATCCAGTCTACATTTTTCTGCAGGGGGGGGGGGATTGTCCTCCCTCAAGGACCTACATAGCACACATTACAATGTCAAAAATGATTAAAAACTGTAATATTGACATTGCTGCCTGGAATTAAGTACCCATCCACCAGGTATCCCTTGCAAATACATTTAGCAGCAAAAATGGTGGGAGAGTCACGGGTTACCTTTTCAGTCCTACAGTTGTTTAGACCCATATTATTCAGGGTGGGAAGTTTCCCATCAATATGTGGCTGCTGCTGCTGCTGCTCCCGCTGGATTTGTTCTCTCATCTTTCGAGCCTCCTGAATTGCTTTCATTACAGTGTCCTGGTCCCCAAATAGGGCAGGTGAGTTAAGACTGGAAAGGATGTCTGGAAAGAACAGAAACAGAAGAAAGGGATTTGGAACAGTGCCTTAAAACTTCCCCTTTTCAAGAGGTCTACATCCACACACACAGCCATTTCAGCTGTTGCAAAAATTAAAGCCTGTAACTTTAATATTAAAATGGATACCAGTTTAGATTTGGGCAACAGCTGTAATTTTGTTTTCCATCCTGAATGATATTTCATCAGAGATAAATTCTCCTGAATTAACCAAAATAATTATTATATTAATGGTTGAATCAAAATACTTGATGCCTTTTAAAGTCAGAATTTCAGTATATTTTTCAATCCTAGCCCAACAGCTCAGAATGTACCTAGACAAGTATTTTGCTTTGTATCTGCAAATCTATTTTATTAATCAACATTCATGAAAAATTCACATTATGTTTTGTTACAGTGGTTGATATTTCCAAATATTAACTGATAGAATTTATTGCTGTTTTATTTCTTTTCCCATTATGAAGCTGCCAAGTTGAACCCAAAACATTCATGTTAACTACATTCATCTATGAAGCTTACAGAACATAAAAAGAATTAAGTCCAGTTCCATTTTTACCACAATATTCAGTGATTGGAGATGTTGTTCCTGAAGAAGCAAGGAAGACCCTAACCCTTACATTACTTGAAGGTAATACTTGTTTATCATACAAAGCACTTAATGAAGCAACTTTTGAAATGGAGAGTGAGGTACAACTATGATGTAAACTTTCTAGGGTGCTTTTTGAAATCCAATGCGTATTTCGAATAATCCTGGATCCGAGGCATTGTAGCCATGAAATGGCACCTTACAGCATATCTGCGTGAATTATCACTACAGTATAAGCTCAAAGCTGTAAATAAACTGAAACAATATATTTTAATTCCAGCTCTGATCAGAGACACTGAGAAGCAAGTTTGTATGGTTATTAAATAAATACTTGTTACTTCCACAGTTGGATTTAATTGTATAAAAGATTACTTGTCTATGTTTAGATCAAAGGATAAAAATAATTTGGTGTTAGGAGTATTTAAACTACATGCTTTTGCTCAGTTTAGGTAGATGTGCCAACTGGGTAGGTTTCTTGAGGCTTCCTTGGCCATGATCATATGTGATTTAGTTACAACCATTTGGATGACTGCATTGTGCTTTCTGGAGGGCTGCTTTGTAGGGTGTTCAGAAATTGCTGCAAGCACAGGATAAGGCAGGCAGCCTGCCAGTAGGGGCTGCATAACAAAAGCATGTGCCATCCTTATTACAACTTTACAATCCAGTTTGTTTCAGGCCCAGCTGAAATATTACTAATTCACTATGAGCCATCAAATTGGTATCAGCTCTTAGCAATCACACAGACTTTCTCCATGATGATCTGTCCCTAAGCTGATCCTTCAGGTCTTCCAATAGTGCACCGATCACTACTGTCACTGAGTCTGTCCACCTTGCTGCTGGTCTTTCTCTTCTTCTCTTTCCTTCCACCTCTCCGAGCATTAGAGCCTCCTCCAGAGAGCTAGGTCTTCACATAATAGGTCTGAAGTAGGATAATTTGAGAGTGATCATTTGTGCCCTGGTGCTTTGTTCAATGATCCATTTGTTTGTTTTCTTGGCTATCCATGGTATTCTTGGGGGTCTTCTCCAACACCAAATTTAAAAGTGTTAATACTCTTCCTATCCTACTTCTTCAAAGTCCAACATTCCCTTCCATAGAATGTCACAGGGAGTACCACTGTCTGCATTATTCTGAACTTTGTAGGTACAAACACATCATGGTATCTGAATATTTTTCCCATGGCCTTCATGCTGCTTTACCAAGTGCTAGTCTGCAGCATATTTAACAGCTGTTCCTTTACTGTTAATGTTTGTTCCTAAAAGGCAGAAGCTGTCTACCACTTTAATATCTTCATTATTAATTCTAAGGCTGGTTGTTGTACCTGTTGTCATTAGTTCGGTCTTCTTTATATTTAATCTTAGACCCATTTTTTCACTGTGCTCCTTGACTTTAATTACTAGAGTTTTCAGATTGTTTGCATTTTCGGTAGTACCTCTATCATTTATTTGACTGATCATGTCAGTCTACCAGGGTTGGGACTGGTTAGCATTTGGACTGGGAAGTCATGAAAATATCCTGAAAGAAGGCAGTCACAAACCAATCTCCATAGAGTTGCTCCATGACTATGTCAATAAATTTATCTGAAGACAACCATAGGGGTGTGCAGCACTTCAGAAGTGAAACTAAGGTCAAACCTGCTTCAGAGGGGGAATGACAATGCAAGCTGCACCTGTTGGCACCTCCTTAGAGAATCTGTGTGTGTCCAGAAAATTTTGCGTTTGAGTTAAGGAGATGTTTGGAAAAAGGATGGGTGTGCTGCCAGTGCCTCCAGGGAACATGTGGCTACTGCATGAACCCCAGAAAAGATGCAGCTTTTTAAAGGAGGTCCTGATAGATGCAACAGGACCTTCTTAAAGAAGGACATGCCCAATCTGAAGCACCTTTTCAGCTTCAGATGTGAAGAACTGAACATCCCTAGTTTTTGTTGTTGTTATTATTATTAGATTTAATATAGCTGCCCACTCCAATGGACTAGTTGAGCATAACTCAAAGAATTTACTTTTTAAAAATTTATCTTTATTTACCTATTGAAAGGACTTCCCTCATAAGAACATGTAAACCTACTGAGATGAAATAAAAATCTAAGGCCCTTCTGAGTGTCCAACATACCCACAAATAAGTCATTTGGGATCAGAGAGGCCTCCTTTTCAAAGGAGTATCTTGAAGGAGGGCTGGAATGGTTCTTTAGTGTTTTATCTTTGCTGCATTGCATTTATTGTTGTCAAGCTGTTTTAAAATTGCCAAATCATTGTTTTAAAATTATTAATTGCTTTGGGCAAAGGAAAAGTGGAACATGAAGTCCATGGCTTCTCCTGAAACAACTGTTTAAATTTATATGTCTTTTAGTAGTCCTGAAGCTCTTAGGCAGGATGCTTCTGCAAATTTCAAATGCCTACTGCCCTAACACATCAGAAAGTGCAGGGCTGCATCCATAAACTTTCTGACAGTGAAAATAAGAAATTAATAGGATTCAATAAAATACACACCAGTATTTTTGTATATTGTACATAATAGTTCTTTTCTCTTTTAATGCTTCAACAGGATTATATCAAATTGATTACATTAATTATATAAATTCACTATAAATATTCAATTTCCTTAAAAAAAAACTTCCAAAATTTCCTGCCAGCATGATCATTGCTGAGAATTTTGAGAGTCCACAAGGCTTGGGGAAGTTATCTTAAGGTTTAATAAATATGTTATGACAAAGCTTTCATGCAACAAAAGTCAATCACCTGGTAAATGTTAAGAAACCTTGAATATTCCTGGTTTTGCAAAAAATAATATGAAACTAGACCCACAGAAGACCAGAGACATCCCTTTTGAAATTACCCATCTTTGTCCCTTTTTGAGTACCTAGAGAAGATCCTCTTCCCAGAGTCGCACCAATAGGACTGGGGATTCCACTTTTATTGGCCACATTCACAGGACTGGTTTTACTTGTAGGAAAGAGGCTCTGGGTTGGCGATGTTGGGGATTTGACAGGTTCTGCTGTCTTGGGTCTAGCTGAGAGATTCAGTGGCTGTGCAGCATCATCCTAGAAGAGTTTAATGTAAATAATTATTAGAAGAAGACAAATGAAACACATTATCACTTAGGAAGCCACAGCTATTTTACACCTCCCAGACAATGCTGCATTTTCCTGCAATAATAACAAAAGAAGCTAATTATCTACACTCCTTGAAGATTCAATGAAAGAGAAACCTCATTAATTTCTCTGTGCTGTGCCTCTGTTTACATTAACTATGTGGCTAGATCGTTCTTTTTGACAAATTAAAATCTGAATTAGCTTGCATTACTGTTTAATTTCCTAATGTGTTTTCTGAGATCTAAATTAACCCAGGGCATTCACAAAGAATGATTAAAAAAACATCTAACCAGCAATGTTGCAGTGTTCTACTGGGTCTACTTGGAAACTTCTTAAACTACATATATGACATATATGTTGTTAATGTGCATGTGAGTGAGGAGCAGCATTATGGTAAAAATTTAAAAGAACATTAAGTGACATAATTATTTGTTTTAGTTTATCTGCATACAGTATATCTATGATCCTGTTGCTACTCTGTTTATGAAAGACTTTTCGAATAATCTTAGTAGAATTTTATTTCTGCATTTCTTTCAAAAGGTCTAGAAGGGGAGCAATGTGCTTAATGTTGTTATAAGAGTATATTTGCTGGCACATTCCCAAACTGATGATTAAATGTTTGTATCTTTATCCTACCAACATTGGCAGATGCTAGTACAAATGAAGTAAAATAAGATCTTACTCTTACTAGTTAATAAACTATGGTTTGCTATTGATAGGACAGAGCATCCTAGAAAAGATCTATGTGGTCACTCAGGGTCAACACTGACTTGATGGTACATAATCGAAAAAAGTAGAAAGGATGAAGAGTTTGGTTTTATAATTCTTGAATGCTGCTCACTTAAGCTCCCTTGTTCTATTGCTTTTAATATTGAATGTTTGCACTAGCTATTTTGTATTAGGGCAGAAGAGGTTCCAGATGCTTCTGTACTAAAACTTGCAGCAAAACTAGCCTGGGTTTATGTGTTTATTGTGATTTGTTATAGTGATCTGTTTTGTATTTATTTTTGATTTTGTTTTTTCGTTATTTTTTATTGATGTATTCCACTATAATTACAATTTGTGAGTGGGGTGGCCTTATAAAAACATCCCATATTCCATTCTCAAACTTTACATCAATATTTCTGCAGTTTCACTTAAAACTCAGTATTATTTCTGTATCATGAATCACATACCCTAGCACAGTTTGGGTAGAACTAGATATATGATTGCTGTTAAATAAATATTACAAGGTTAGGTTATGCTTTTAGTCAACTTTTAAAAACAAAACACTAACACGTCAGTTTCTAATGTACTGCATGCATGTACATCTATACATGGGAAAATAAAACAATCTGAATTTGGCATTGACATAAGCAGCTTCTTGATTGTCTAATGGTTGCTCAGTTTATGCAACTTTTTGTGTAAGAGCTTTGGAATTGGATGTCATCAATAGGCTAATGACACCAGCTCTTCTAATCTTCTTATCTTCTAATCCAGGGTAGTAATCAGTACCAACTGAATGTTGTCTAACCTCAGTAATGAGTTCGATGGGAGAACAAACTGAAATGAAACCCAGAGAAGTTGATGGTGTGTTGGTAACAAAAAAACTGATCTTGGGGTTGAGATAAAGTTCGCTCAGGATAGCTTTGTGTTCTCCCAGAAAGAGCAGCTTTGCAGCTTATGAATGCTCCTTGATCCCAAGCTGTCCCTGGATTTGCAAATGGTGGCTGTGTCTAGGAACACTTTTCCAGCTAGTGTACCAACTGTGATTCTTCCTGAGTTAGCCAGACTTAATATCAGTTATCTATACTTTGGTTATCAACCATCTTCATTACAGAAAAGTACTGTATGTGGGCGCATTCTTGAAAAGCTTCCAGAAATTGACATTGGTACAAAATGTGGCAGCCAGACTAGTGCAAATATAGGGATGACCAGTCCTATATTGAAAGATATCACTAGCTCCCAGTTGTCTACCAGACCATACAAGGTATTGGCACTGACTTTCAAGAACCTAAATGCTTTAAGCCCTGACTATGTCAGCCCTTTGAAGTAGGCAAGTTCAGGAAACAGACTTCTGGAACACTACTTTATTGTCATAGGATAAAATAACAGAGAAAAACTGGCAGAGATTGTCTTTCCCCTCTTATACTAAAGGGAATAAAAACAGGCCAAACTTGAGTTTTTTCTTCACCCCCTCCTAACTATCCTGGCTAAGCTGATGTTTACATAAAGGTTGCTGAATTCATTCTTCAAGGCCATCTCGGTATTCCTCTATGTGCAAGATCACTTGTCTTATAATGAACCTTCCCGGTCTCTCAAATCAACCACTTTGAAGATACTTCCACTGCCAGAATTAAGTCCATCAGGTATGCCAGAAGGTTCTTTTCCTGTATGATTCCCAGGCAGAAGAATGTACTCCCTAGGGAGATGGGTTTGGCCCTTAATACCCCAATATTTTGGAGGTTGGTAAAAGCACATTTCTTCTACCAAGTTTTAAACTGTTAGATTTAATTGTTCACATTGGAATTTTATCTGTATATTGGTTTCATTGTCACTTGTCTATATTTTATATTCTTGTTACTTTTATAGATAGAAAGGGAAGATTTAAATCCAATAAATAAATAATTAAGAAATGAAATTAGTTTGAAGAACTCCTATCAAAAATCTGTGCTAAGAAACATCTACTTCTGGAAACGCAAGAACGGGAAGAACTTGTTCTTTTGATCTAGTGTTCCCCTTTACAATACAACCTTGTGCTGTTCATCAGAGAGTTTGTGCCCTCCACTGAACTTGTTAGCAATCAGCCAGGCACAGCATTTTTGGGATAGCAGAATACTGAGTTTCTGTAATTAAAATGAAAAGAGCCTGGCAACATGGCTCTTTCATTTAAAATATGCCCAAAGCTGAGATATGCTGGATAGAAGGGTGCATCATCTATATTTTAGCAGACAGCACTGAACACTTCAAAGCTGAGAAATATATGAAAGAATACAATAATACACTCCATTATCTTATCACTGGCATTCTTCTTGCTGTCAACATTGTACACAGCACATCTTGCAGCAGGAAATTTATTGAATAGGCCAATTCAAAACTAAGCAATTTTTCATAATACTGCACTTTCTTTATAGTTTAGTGTTATTATTATATAGGAATTATACCCTCCAGTGTTTTTAATTTGTGGTAGTAAAATATATAGTCTTTTATCAACCAGTCATTCTGAAGAAAAAATGATCTGGCAAAACCTTTATGCCAGTGCTATGAGTACTACCTTACAGCTGACGCTGAGGGGAGGCTGGCTCAGTTATTTCACCTAGTCAAATCAATTCCCATAATCCATTCAGGCAGGGACATAGAATACTTACAGAATTTTGCTAATTATGCTCCGTATAAATGCTCCAACCAGGCATGTGTCCTCGCTTCAGTTGTATGCAAATATTTTCATCTCTCTTTTAAATACTAGCTTAATAGGCATTATAAGGCTATCTTGCCTCATGAAAACACCCTCTTTGCTTTCCTATTTGGAATAAAAATATTCTTGGTATCTTTGTATTAACTATGTTGGCACACAGCTAAGGCATTCATTTATACACATACATTCCTAATATTCAGGGCTGACTTCTGATTTTTTCCCTGAGGATATAAGGAATGTGGTCTTGACTTCCCCTTACTTAGAGATATCTAGGCCAGCCTGTGTAGCTCACATGACCTTTACTGCTTACTTTTCTGCCTGTTTGCTCATCCTCAGACCAATGCTGCAAGACAGCACATATCACATGAACAAAGAAGACACATGAACACCTAAGTGCCAACATTTCAGAACTCAATACAGGGACATACTGTAGTTATTTCACTGATGGGCCTCATACAGCACAACGTGCAACATCTTTCGTTCCACAAATAGACCCACTATGTATTTGATTTCTCAGGGCCTAAAGGGAAATAGCCTTTGGGAAAATCCAACCAAATATTCAAATATTTCTGACCCCAGAAATAAGCAAGGGTGCTATTTCCTGCATGTCAATGCAGAAGTAAGCAAGGGAATTACTTGAATAAATCTGTTCTCTGAATGCCTATTCAGAATGAGTCTTGCCAAATTCAGTGCAGCTAACCATGAATAAGATTGTAGGCCCCTTACAGAAGATTAAACAGTAAGCTTGCCACACAAATAACACAAGAGCAGATTCTTTACAAGCACACAAACACACACACACACCTTACAAAGCCAACAATGGAAACACTTTTTTCAATATATATAAGATCAGGATAAATTAGTATTTGCACAGTGCAACAACAATATGCCTGTTCAAATGCCAATTGAGTTCAATGAAGCTCATTTCCAGGTAAAAATAGGAGGATTATAGCCTTCTTCAACAAAACTAAATAATGCAAAGTAGCACTGATGGCTTTTACAACTTTGCAGCAGTTTCTGAAAAATGCCTAACCTATTTGCCCCACTTATGACCACTGGCTCATAATATATAGCATAAGGAAAGTATCATAAAGAAAATAATTCATGCTCAGGTTGCATCCACCAGAACTTTACCAAAGTCACTCACTAAGGCCGCTCACAAATCTGACTGCTCCTCTTTACCTCATTTCTCAAGCAAATAATTAAATCCTATGATGCTGGATGTAAAGGAAATAGACAGCTCAAAACTGCAGATTGGAGGTAATTTTTTATATTTTTATTTATTTTTATTTATATTTCAAATTTGTCACTGCCCATCTAACTGTGGAGTGACTCTGGGACGTTTACAGTAAAAATTAGCTTCCAGATAATATTATGCTTCCAGGACAAATTCTCCATTCATGAACATGAGCATGTCCAGAAGAAGCCCCCTAGATGGGAATAATAAAAGGAGTACAGGAGGATAGCATGAAGCCGTTAAAAATAAGGCCCCAATTTCAGCTGTTTCAGGTATAGGGTTTTGCTGTGAGAGTGTACTTTGAGAAATGTGGGGGACCTAGGAAATTTGTGGCAGCTGACAGATTTGCTCATATGAGATGCCCTCTAAAGAGTTTCTCACAGGTTGGCTGATTTTCTGACTGCTTATTTGGTCACAGGCTTTTTCTACCAGCTGCTAATTGACCTCCAGAAGCAGCAAACATGCATTGCCACCACAGGATACTGGCTAGGAGAATGGCTATTGGAAGGGAAGCTCAGGGGAGACACCCAGGAAAGGTTTGGGCCACCAAATCCTACAGCATTTGTTACTTGAGGCAACTGTCTCGCCATGCTTGATGGAAAATATGGCCTTGTTCACATAATCCATGAAACTCAGTCTAATAAGAATCACAGAATCATGGAAAAATATAACATATGAATGCCATTGTCTCTGAGCCGACATCCTATCTATTGGACCCAAGAAGACAACATCTGTACAACAATTAGAGGAGCTGCCTTGTTGCCTTCCATGTCTGGAGATCATGAAACAGAAATGATGGGGAAGTCCTGTTGCTGATTAAACCTGACTATTAATATTTGGGGTTATGATAATTTAATGAAATTTTATCCTACTGTGTTTTTATATTAGTTGCAAATGCTTATTATAAACTCAGCTTCAATTTGTCAAAAAATTATAATGTTATCTTTCTTAAGAAGGAAGGATGATGAGGGATATAGACTTCAATAAGCAAATGAATTCCAGCTGCGACAAAACACCAGAAAGGAGCTTGCTTGTTCTATGTTACTGCCAAGTACCACACTGTGGCTTCCTAGTTCTAAGAGAGTGACAATTAAGCATGCTTGAGCTCTTGACAGTACATCAAAACCAAACCAAAACAATCCAAATACCAGCAACAGTGAGATATCAACAAGGGTCCAATCAATCTGCAGTCATGGCATCTTTTTTTAACCTCCCAATCAATTGACAGGGATGCCCTTTTTTCATCCTCTTGTTCTCCGTTTGTTTGTTTGTTTTTCCTCCAGCTACCCTCTCTTAAGTGTTTATTCTTATCTAAGCTTTCTTTCAGTACAATGGCCAATCTGTAAATTACATAGAAGGGATCTGTCTTGACTTGTCATCTCTCCAAAAAGAATAAGGAAAGGAAAGGAAAGGAAAGGAAAGGAAAGGAAAGGAAAGGAAAGGAAAGGAAAGGAAAGGAAAGGAAAGGAAAGGAAAGGAAAGGAAAGGAAAGGAAAGGAAAGGAAAGGAAAGGAAAGGAAAGGAAAGGAAAGGAAAGGAAAAGGCAGCACTACCAGGATTTTCAATACAACAGGAGCAATACAATGTGATATTTTTAATACCGTTATCACATTACAGATTCTGTGGCTGTGATGTCCTACACAGAGTACACTAAACACAAGATTTAATAGATCAACTGCACCATAGGCTTATATGGCTTCTCAGTCATGGTCTTGTTTATTTTTTAGGTTATCTATAGTTAGGAACCAAACTGATAAACCTTTAGGCTCTTCTCTTTACCTCCTCATATACCCTTTCTTGGACATAGAATTGCAAAATAAGATGAAACTGCTAAAAGACTGAAGACGGTAGAATATAAACATCTACAATCAGTGATCCTATAAAAATGACCACCAGTAACAACGTATGATGTATTTAGACAATGAAGAACAGAATGAAGATTAAAAAGATTGTCCGGGGCAAACGTTTTTAATCAGATTGGGAGCTCCTGACCTTCCACACCTGACATGTAGGCACATAAACAGTAAAAAAATGTTATTGTAGCAAACACAATCTCAGACTCACTATAGCCTAGCAAAGGATGTCACAATGACAGAAAAAAAAAATAGTTCTGGTGCTGTTAATGCCAGGATTAGGTGGTGGCAAAATCTCTCTGATTCTGGATTTAATTCTGAATGGAAATGCTGGCCTGCAAGTATCACAGAAACATGGCTGAGGGAACAAGATAGAACTTTTCTCTCAGCCATACCTACTGGGGTACTCCAGGGTGCAGTAACTTATGACTGAAGAGTGGAAAAGGTGAATGAAGTGTAGAAAATTTCACTTGATGGTCAAATGCTACATCCAACAGTGCCAGTTCTAAATGCATGTTATTAAGATTGAAAGACTGAAACAAAATAGAGATTCTACTTGTGTAGCATCTACTCTGCACTTCTCCATGCAGTGCAGTTAAATCCAGGGTCAGCTATGGAAACTGGAAAGAGTTCAAACTGGTTTCCTAAGAATGTTATTTCAGGTAGCCAAATGTGCGGCTGACACTGCCCTACGTTTGGAGGCAGGGTTTCTAACAATGGAAACAAGGGTATGGCGCTTCGATACTGAATCTGGGGAAAGTGAACCAAAGCAATCAGAGACCCACTATAAGCATTCTTAATAAAGACTGAGTGGCTTTAGGGCAGAAGCAATAGGGCAGAAGAGGGTGTCATAACTGTGGCAACCTCTCGTTCTGTAGTTTTGGATTCTTTCCAGATTGTGGATTTTGTGAATGTGTACTGGGTGAGTGGTGAGTATCATCTCCTGCTTTCCTGAGCTGTACCCCTTCTGGCAAGGAAAGGAAGAGGACTGACTTCATGATCAGAGTAGGAAATTAATTTTCCTCGTAGGAGCAGAATGTCCATCCCTGCCTAAATGAAGTAGTGATAAGACAGTTATTAAACCAAACTTACTATGACCTGGAAGAGCCAGGGAACTAGGTACCAGTTCTGGCTAAGGTGATTGAGAAAGTGGTAGCCTCATACTCTATGCATATCTAGAAGATACAAATTATCTGTACTAATTTCAAATTGGCTTTAGACAGAAAATAGGCTGCTTTTGCTCCCTTGATGGATGACCTGTGCCGGAAACTGAGTGAGCTGTGTAGCCTTATTAATTCTTTTGAGTTTTTGGCAGCTTTCACTACCATAGTGGCCCTTGGCCCTGTTTACAGTGGTTCTTATTCTTTCTTATTTGTTTTGACTACTGTTTGACTCTTGTCACCTATGCTATTCAATATATACATGAAATTGCTGGAAATAGTCATCTAGAACTCTGGAGTGTCCAATCAGCATGGCACCCAGCCCTGCTGTCTGACTCCATCTGATTCCTTTGACTAGTGCCTACTTTGGATAATGGACTAGGCAAGATGAAATTAAATGTAGACAAGGTGGAAGCATTCTTGGTCACTAAGTAACTGGGCTTTAAAACTGGGATTTTGTATCCTCTGGATGGATTTTTATGTTCCTGAAAGGACAGGTCTGCCTACCAGGAACATACCTTAATCCCCAACTATTGTGGTACAGAGAGACTTATGCAGAATAATTTGCATAACTACTACATGTGGAATGCATGAGTTGGAACTCTTCCTTGCTTAGTCAGACACATCAACAGTTACCCATGTCTTGGTGATTGCAATGTACTCTACATAGGTTCTTCTGGAGTGTTTTCTTTTTCAAACTAAAGATGGGAAGGGATTCTGAATGAGGACTCCCATTCCCATTTATAATCCTTCAACACTTGCTCAGAAGACCTGTAATTGCCATTTTAACCTTTTTTATCAGGGTTTTAATAGTGACAACAGCAATAAATAGTCCCTAGAAGACAAAACACTCCATCACTAACCGTAAAAAAATATCTCCAACCTCCTACCCCAAATGTTTAATTTACTGCAACTTTAGGGTGTTTGTAGGAGGATTTAAGGGAGGAGATAGGACTGATTTATCTATGACTCCTATTCCAACCTTTAACCCCTTCCAAATTTTTTTTAAAAATGGGCCCAAAAATTCAGCACAGCCCAGTCCTGCCAGTGACACCATTAACTTCCTGCAGCCCTCTAGAAGGTTTGGAGGCTGTGTGGCAACCCTGATCTCTCAAGCACATCCCATCCCTGACTTACAGCCTGACTCTCTGAGGGACTGCTTATCTTGATATCAACTTGTCCAAACAGAGATCTCCACAGAAGAATCCCTCTCTATGTCCCTTCTTTCTGAAGTTGTCAGGAACATTGGGGAGAGCTTTTCCCTACTTTGTTCCCAAGCTATACCATGGACTTGCTCAAGAGCTGCGTTTGATCTGTATTTTTCTGTTCTCAGGAAAGGAAACAAGATCTTCCCCTTCAAATTGTTTGAACAGGTTTACAGTGATTTAAAGTATCTAGAGCCTATTTTAAGTATGTATGTATGTAAGTATGTATGTATGTATGTATGTATGTATATATTGGAGTTATATGCTGTACAATCAATACCAACTTTGAGCAGCTTACATACCCTATATTTGTAGTTTTTTGAAGTTTTGTAGGGTTTTTTTTTGTATTTCTGTTTTACAAAAAAACAGTCATAGTTTTTAAATGTTTTTATGTTTTTTACCTGTGAGCCACCTAGAGTCACTGATAGTGAGATGGGCAGTGTATAAATTTGATTTATAAATAAAATAAATACATTTGTAAATAAGGTTAAAATATACAAGACCTATAATAAACAACACTATATGCAACTGTGCAAATGAAGTTTAGCTCCCAAATCAAATGAAATTACTTCAGTTAACAATCTTTGACAAGACCAAGAGGCTTTGTTTGTCTCCCCCCCCACCATCGGTTCTGGGGACATTCTATCTTTAGTCTTTAATAGGATTGCACTTCCCCATGTGAGATTGTCATGCAATCTGGGGATCCTCCTGGACTCACAACTCCTGCTCAAAGAGCAGGTGGTAGCTGCGGCCAAGAGGGCCTTTGCACAGGTACATCTGGTGTGCCAGTTGTGCTCCTTCCTGGATCAGGAAGCTCTTCAGACAATCATTCATGCCTTGGTCACTTCATGGTTGGGTTACTGTAATGTGCTCTACATGCAGCTGCCCTTGAAGACCACTCAAAAGCTACAGCTGGTCCAGAATGCCATGGTGCATGTAGTGATGGGTGTGTCATAGTATGTGCATGTATCCCTGCTGCTTTGAGAGCTGCATGGGTGCAATTCAAGGTGCTGGTTATCACCTATAAAGACCTTCATGGCATAGGGCTTGGCTATCTGAGGGACCATGTGTCTTTGTATGTTTCAGCCCATCTGGTGAGGTCAGCTAGAGTAGGTACACTCCAGGTCCTGTTGATTAAGCAATAATCAGCACCTTGAAGCTAACCGGTAACCAGTGCAGCTCTCAAGATATTGGAGCCACAGGGACAGATCATGAAGATTGTTGTTAGCTTCCTGAGTGTATTATGGGCCAAAAAGCAGAACATAAACTTAAACAACAATAATAACGACAACATGCAGTGACCAGTTAATGGTTTAGTGGAATTAAAGTATAAACAGATATTCTTGTTGATAAAAATATTTTTCCTTTAAACTCTGTCAGGATAAACACATCTTTCAGTAATATCAACAGTAGCAGTTTCCTTAAAAATGAGGAAAACCTGTCCTTGTTTCATCCCAGATGGCCTCCTGCTTTATCATAATATAGATTCATCTTTATATACCCTTATGTCAAATGAATCAGCACTAAAGGACAATGCATCAAGAGGCTGTTGTGCACCATTGGAGCATTCAGGAGAATAAACTAAATCAATACCTTAACTTGAGTTATAGGGCTGGTCCCTCTCTTTTCATTTTTCATCCCAGTTGGTGAGAGCGTCCCTGTCGTATTTGGCGGCTGAGGCGTGGAAGGCATCTTGGCGCCAGGCGATACCTGCATGCTGGCCAACTGAGCGGCATAGAGTTGCTGCAAAACAAGAACAGCTTTTCTCTTTTAGAAGCCCTGATGCAGAGATTCCTAAATGGCAGGTGTTGTGTTTGGGGTTCCTGGAAATGGGGCATCATATCTAGCCAGCACGATCAAAGGTACAGAAGGGAAGAGTTCTAGATTAAGGTCCAAATGGGGGGGGGGACTTGAGAGTTGTCTGGGTATCACACCAGCAGTGGTTAGTTTTGTTTTTAATACCTTGCAGTTTTTCACTGACATGAAGCAATCAGTTATTGCTGTTTCTGCCAGTAAGTATAAGAAATTGCATATTCCATCTTTTAGTTGTTAATATAGAAGAAAGTATAAAATGTTTGTAAAGTTAGTAAAAATATTACTATAGAGTTTATATTTAACTTCTTAAACTTTTTAGAGAACAGATCCCTGTCAAAAGAAGCACAATTAAGTCATATACTCTTAAAACATTATGCACTGTTTGTTGAACAAACCAAATAGGTTTAATTTTCCCTTAACAACCAGTCTTAAAAACCTCACCTTAATGTAGCAATAGCAATAATTCTACCATTATAAACAGGGAAGAGCCTATTCCTCTCTCACAAATAAACCTATATAACATTTTCCTTATTAGTAAAACAAATGAAAAAACAGGTGGTTTGTATGTAATTTCCAACTTTACTATCATTTAAATGGACAAATAAAAAAAATTATAGTAATCCAAAGCAGACCTTTCAGCACATATAATTAAACGAAAGCTTAATAAAGAATAATTTGCAAAAGCCAGATGTGCTTATGTCATAATGGTTGCTTTTTTTGGAACAATTTTTTTTAAATATAACAAATTTCCACAGAAATGAAAGTTAGAGAACAGTGTATCTACTCAATGACTCACTGGCTAGACAAATGCACGTATGGGGTCAAAGTAAGTACTCTGGATCTTTATAGAAAAAATATTGATGCTCTCTTTATTTTACTGTAGTGCTCTAACCACTAGACTACAGAAAGGCCGGTTCACTTCAGACTGTGTAGATTCTACCTAGCGCTGGCAGCACCAGACTGACTAGTCTATTCATTCTAAATTCCACTACTGTGTCATGTAGACCTACTCAGAGAGAATACAAGCTTTAAGAATTTGCTATAATTAAAGATTTAGATGAATACTGTGGTTGTTGCTTCTCTGATCCCACTCTTTTTTATGCACAGAAATTACATGCTCTGCCAATGAAATCTGGAATCCTTTTGCAGTACATAAACTAGTATGATATTCTTAGGGTAATTCTTTATTAGTTTCATAGACTACAACATTGTTCAAGAGCAATTGCAAAATCTTTGGGTATATTATTTCCTAGACAGGCTAAACTGGATTACAATAATAGAAGAATACAACTGGGAGAAATGTAATGCTATAAGAGGGCATATATTTATATAGTTGTGTCTGTACTTATTTGTTTACTTTAAAAAGTTATACTTCTCTTTTCCTTATATAGATTATATTGCTGTGAAAATGCCACGATCCATCTACAGACACTCTTTACTTGGGAACAAAAAATTGAAGGGGTAGGCAATGTTTTCTAAGTTTGTAACTTGTATTAGCAAAATGTTTTCCCTGCCATGATTTAGATGTCACATCTTGCCCCAAGAACTGGTCAGAATGGACCTGAATTGAAATTCAGTTTTCTCACATTGTCTTCTTCAAGGCATATCTCATATCTACAGTACTTGTGTCAGCTATGTTTTTTGAGAGTCTGGAGATATACTTAATATGGATTAAGAAAAGAAAGTACATGACCAAATGAACTTTTATACTTTGGGCAAATCTATTCAAGAATGTCAAGGCAAGGCAGCTGAGTCATTCTTAGTCCAAGAGCAATATTTTTCAGAGGCAATTTATCCTCAAAGCAAGGCAACATATCAATCATCTCTAAAGAGATACAAGGCTAAAATAGAACCACACAGAGTCTCCTGTATCATTAGCAGCTCATTTCATATGATCTGGTTTTCAGCATCAGGGAAACACCTAATTGGTAAAGCAGTCCATAATTTCTAAAGCATTTTGTAGCCTGATTGTAAAGAAGTATTCTTCTCTTCACTAAAAATAACCCTCATATCAGTGTTTTGCATATGGTATGCTGCTGTGGGGTTAATAATTGTGATCATATTGGCCACTGGCACTTAATCCATTTTCAGTGACTAAAATATTGATCAATGTTATGCACACATATATTGACAACTGATGCTTCAACAGAAATATTTTCCATTGGAAAGTTAACTTCATAGCTCATTTAACTAACTACTACAAAGTCATTAATTTTAATATGGATTAGTCATCTCTAAATGTCAGGAGTCATAACTATTGTTTTCAGAGTAATTATAAATTTTTAATAGTTCTAAATGCTTCTATTTATTTATTGGCTCATAAAATAATAGTGCCATGGCTGGTGCAATAATATTTTCAGAAGAGTTAAAAAAAATAAAACTTGCTTTTGATTTAAATGTGAGGGAAAACCTAAAACAGTAAGCTATGTAGACACTGAAGGACCTCTGCATACTAATCCAGAGGATTATCTATTATGCTGAATATACACTGTTTATGAACCTATAAGTGTGTGTGTTTGTATGTGTGTGTCAAAGGTTTTAACTAAGGGAGTGTCACTTTATAAAGAAGAAATAAACTTGTAGATGCAATTTAGGTGAATACTGAAATTGAGCGTGGGGATCTTATCTTATCTTATCTTATCTTATCTTATCTTATCTTATCTTATCTTATCTTATCTTTTTATTTATTTATTTATTTATTGTTGGATTTGATGTCGCTCAACTCCAAGTGAACCTGGGCAGGTCCCTGTATACTAAATAAGTTAAAACAATATAATGAGAATTAATAGACAACAACAACCACTACAATAACAATAACAAAACTAAGTAAAAAATGAGAAAAGAAACAAGACAGTGAGATGGCAGACAACCCACAACATCCCATGAAAGGGACTCCAGGCAGGTCTTTATGGCCCTCTGAAACACCAGCAGTATGATAGCCATCAAGATCTCAGGGAGAACCTTGTTCCAGAGGGCAGGCACTGCAATAGAGAAGATGCACACCCTGAATCCTGATAGATGACATTGTTTGATTGAAGGAACCCAAAATATGCCAACTCTGTCAGCTCAAATTGGCCAGGCAGACACCATGGGAGATAGGCAGTCCCTGAAATAACGAGGCCTGATATTGTAGGTCATAACCAGCATCTTGAATCACACACAAAAACAAACTGTCAACCAGTGCAACTTGCAGAGCAGAGGCGTCACATGAGCATACCAAGGCACACCCATTACTGTCCATACTGCTACACTCTGGACCACTTGAAGCCTCCGGGTGGTCTTCAAGGGCAGCCCCATGCATTGCAATAGTCAAGCATCCCACTGATGTCTGGTGTTCCATGTATGTGGCATTCCATCAGTCCCACCCCAGTTAAGCCCTTCAGGCTTTGGGACTCAACCATTCCTGTACCCTGGAATGTGGCAGGTGTCACCCAGTCAAAAGGGGCAAATTTTAACCAATCCAGTCAAGATGCCGAAAAAGGGATAACAGATAATGTGAAGATACAGAAAGTTTTAAAAAGATCTAATGAAAGCTGGGTTGTGTCCAAAGTGGCTTGATATGGAGTTCAGCAACATCTATATTGAATAAAATATAATAAAGTAATTTGGAGTAGTCCACTAGTGAAAGCTAGTACTGTGATTTGTGTATGTACTCCTAATATACAAGGAGTATATTATGCAAGAATGTCAAAAATACAGGATAATGGATTTAAGTTACAGGAAGTCAAATTCTTAGTGAAGGTTAGAAGGAAACCTGCTACAATAAGAGCCATGTCACAGTGAAATCAAGCACAGACAGAGGTGGTGGATTCCCCTTCACTAGATATGGTCAAACAGCATATAGCACTAGATATGGACCAGACAGCTATCTAATCGGGGATGCTTTAATTTGGATTACTGCACTGAGGAGGGTATCGGATTTGATGGGCTAAATGATCTCTTCTGATTCTATGAACATTTCATTTAAAGTCAGCCCCATTTCCAGTATATTGAAGCAACAAAAATTAAGTAGAACTGAAGAAACTTGAATAATTCCCTAAATGTAGAGAAGGCTGAGGTTTTAGTTTTTTCTGATTTAGAAATTTAAGGTTTGTGTGGCAACATCCTGTTTTTTTAAAAAAAACCCTGCTTTTTTCTTTAGTTGACAAACAAAAATATTTTCCTGCCTAAAGTACTAGCCAGCAGTGTTTCTCACTTGACTAATTCTAGGTCCTAAATCAACCAAGTTTTCTTCCTTACTTGAGGGACAGCACCTTGTTGATCTGGCAGCAGACCAGTTGGTAACTTCAACTGAAATTAGTCCAAACCCTAACGAAAATTAAATTGAGCTCATCAACTGTTCAAAAACTCTCTTCCATAATATACCAACTTTTAAAATGATTGAATGTATCAATAACTTAATTTGGTGGGTCCCAGAAAGAGAGACTTTTCGGCCATGGCACCCATCCTTTGGAACATCGTTCCCCTCCAAGTTGAGATTGGCCCCAACCCTACCGGCCTTCTGGAAGGCCCTCAAAACATGGGTATGCCATCAGGCTTGGGGATCACATGGAAGTGTGGAGCCTATTAAATGGATGCATGTGTATAAGCTTAGACTGCACTCTCCCGTCTTTTTGTTATTGTCGTTTTTAACTGTTTTTACTGTAATTGCTTTTAATGATTGAATTTTGTGATTTTGTGATTTGTGATTTTGCTAGTTTGTGTTTTAATTGTGTACACCATCCAGAGTCACATGCAAGTGAGATGGGTAGCCATATAAATTCAATAAATAAATAAACATAAAAATGTTTTGTTTAAATCAGAAATTTGGTGCTTTAGAACAAATGGGGGACCAAAAAAATGGTGAATGAGTCATATGAAATAAGAACTGCTCAGCTAGAAATCATTGATAAACAACTTGCAACAGATGTGATGAAAGTTTTAAAAGTAAATAAGCATTTTGAGAATAAAACGATCTAATTACACAGTTTTTACTGCAGAAATAATTTATATTTTCTACACATTACCTACAATGCTGAGCAAGATCAGCCCAGGACAGATTTCATGGAAAAAGCTTATACACAGAGTTTTATCACTGCAGCCAGAGAACTTGAAATTGAAACTGCCTATTACAGGTAGTCCCAGTTTAGAACGAGTTCCCTTCCCAAGGTCTGTCCTTAAGTTGAATTTGCATGTAAGCCAGAACAGTATTATTGTATAATACTACATAAGTAGTATTGTGTAATGAACCCTAAACTGGAGACTATTTGTATATGGGTTTCCATTTCTTTTCGTATCAAAACTCTACTCATACTGTTGAGTGTTTCCTGGTATCAGCAATACAGGACCATATTCTGAATTTGTCATGGCAAGTGGAAACATATGAATAGAAAGCAAAGTAGTTAATGATTTCTTCATATCTTCCTTTGCAGAAAGCAGTTCAAAAATGGAACCAATGATCCAGCTAGTGATGAGTAGTTTACTGCTGGGGGATCACCCACCATTAAAGAAATACCTGTTTTAAATACCTTTTTAATTTTTCTGTCTGGGGGGATGTGGAGTTCGTGAACATTGACTTCAGTATGCTCCATCTGGAAATCATATTAAATATTGGGGCTTTTTAGTTTAGTTTTTAGTTTTCAGTTTTTTATATATTTGGGTAAGGGTCGTCTGGCTTTGACCTGTTTCTGTTGTTGGGGGTTTGTTGTTTTGCATTTTTAAAAAATATGTCAGCCCACATTATTTTTATATTTTAATCTTCTTTGATCTACAGAAATATGTATTTATTTACACAAACATTTATATGCCACCCTACTTTACATGACATAAAGCGGTGTACAATATATCAAAAATAAAATCAACCATAAATCAGCATAAAAAGAAACAGTAATCAGTTACAAGCATAAGTCCACATCCATACCAAAAGTCCACCAAAAGAATATGGTCATTACAGTCTTGTGAACAGCAAGCAGGATGGGTGTAAAAATGGGAGCTACCTTTAAGAAAGCTACTCTTCTCATTACACCAGCTGGAGACGCACCAAATGACAGGTAGTATTGTGTTTAAGTATTGTGCGGCTTTAAACCTGCTTTCAGTGGCATTGATGTGGGGAAGTGGCAAGGGGGATCAGACTGATGGAAGCACTGTGGCGATGGAAACCCACCTCTTTTCTACGTGTATCACTACATTACGGACATGCTCCAAAGGGACTGAGCATGCGGTATGATGCTATGATGCTGTTTTTATCATTCTGACAAAAGCAGCAAGATCCCACAGTTGCAGGCGCTGCTGCTTACTTTCGTTAATTATCAGTATCCTAGGCTGAACTAAACCAAGGTGAGTTTCAAAAACACCTTGTGAAATGAGGTGGATATTTCAACCAAAAAAAATGGCTAAGGTTCCAGAAGGCTGGAGTAAGTTTTCCTAGTGACCCCGAGCAGCTCTTTCAATCCCAGCCTAAGAAATATAGCATGGCATGAGTTTTAAAAAAAACATGACTTCCTCAGATCCTTAGCTATACACAACCCCAAGATTATTCAATTCCATAAAATTTAAGGAGGTGACGTGAGGGATCAACAGAGTCCCCACAAACAGAGGCAATTTAAAAAGAAGCTAAAAAAACTCATCAGTGACTTAACTATGTGACAAATTCAGAGGCAACTCCAAAGCTGCTCTGTTGCTGCCACAAGAGTCTGCCAAGAGAGCCAGATGCTCTTGTTAGAAAAATAACTTTCACTGCTCAGCATCTGGGTTCTTTGAAAAAGAAAACTATAAATCCCACTCACAATTGGGTACGTCGTTTGAAGACAGAAGTTTAAAAATTAGTAGCTAAAGTAAGTTACACGTTTACTACTTCAAAATTGTTCTGATATGAGGGAAAACCTGAAATAATAGGTTTTAGGCATCTCTTTCATGCACATTTTATTCATTTAACATCTCATTTGAACATATGTTACCTGTTACAAATGTATATATTGTAAATACCAGTGTTTCTATATTCAAAATCATATTGCAACAAAACCACAACTTTTTTTAACATGTCAGTAGGATCTTGTTAGCTAAATATAAATATTATGTTAATAAACTGAAATGTTATTATAGCTTTTAAAAAATCCTAACGTTATGGGCCAAGCCCCCACCCTCATTAACACATGTCCTACTCAATTAATCTTAGACATCCAATCTGCAGGTCATTTACAGGTACTCAGCTTTAATTTGGGCTAAATATTAATAGTGCAATGTAAAAAGTGGAATCTGAATAATATACCCTATGAAGAGGAAATATAGGAAGCAAGTAGTCCTAATAGTTTAAAACTGTAGTAATTAGTGCCTGCTAAACATGCTAACAATTTCATAGGCTGGTTTATATCAGTTTTCTCTCATGCAATGCTATCCAGGAATGTGTTTTCACAGGGAATGTCTTCTATGAACCAGGCTCTCTATAAATACAGCTGTTGTTCCTCATTAGGAGCCATATCAAGGGCTGCCACAACTGAGAAGTAAGTAACGGTGTTGACAAAAAGAACTAGTAAAATGCAGGGGTTGCATCCATGTTGCTCTCAGTTCATAAGAGATATTTGATGTTCAAAAGTTTTCTAAGGCCACTTGGGAATAATTATCTGGAGACAAAGGACCAAATAGACATAAGAATCATGTAATTCATACTGAACTGAATCATGAGGGTGGGGTGGGGGAGAGGTTACATTCTTTGCCTACATGATAGTCATCTGAATCCTCTCCCCTGTCCTGTTTCAGATACCTCTGCAATGGTAAGAAAATCCTGCTGACACTGATAGGAGTTTTGTTCACAATGCTAATAGCAGAACCCAAACAATACTGAGAGAGCAGAAGGAGAAATGAATTAAATCTTTGCTGTTCTCCTGCAGTATAGATCCTTTTGAGATCAAAGTTGTTTCTGTTACAAAAACATCACATACACACACGCATACCCCATTTGGTTGTACTGGGCTTTGACACAAGGTTTGTTCATCTGTAAATTTTTTTCTCTCTCTCATCTGTTCAGGCTCTGTAACTTGTCCAAAATTATAAACTGAAAATGTCTTGAATTCCCTATCTGATCATTCGTTTACTCAAAGTCCAGTGAGGTCAACATTCAGCCTTAGCTTCTAGAGCAGAAGCAGGCCATGAGGGTAACATGCAGTTCCAATACAGATCAGAGAGCCCACAAGTACGTACATATACATAAATAGCATATACACATGCGCACGCACACACACACACTGCTAGGGAGTGGAGCACACAGGGAGAGCTAGGCGTCCCTTACCACAGTAGGCTAAAAGACTTCTGGAAGTAGAAATATGGCAGCTGCAAGTTGAAAAGCACTTGCTGAAGAAGCTGCCAAGGTCTACTAAAAAAAAAAAAAAAGCTTTTTTAAATATTATATGTATAGTATTGTTTAACTGGAAGAACAAGGTTTACAAGGTCATGGGGGAGATCGTCAATAATTCTGCTTAGCCTATTTACTTGGAAGTTGATCTTACTGTAAGATAACTGTGCACAGAATGGAAGATACCTCTCTCATTGACCTAGACAGAAAAACAGATCATCCTGGAAGTTACAGGGTGGAAACTATTATAAGCCTACATATATACATATCCACAACTGCCTTCCCTTTCAGGGTAAGCAGTGTTATGCAAAGCACAAAAAAGGGTAAGTAACAGTAAGTAGAAGAAATTGAAATGAGGAATTAGGAAAAAAGGCAACTTAATCAGATCTAGTTTATACCTCCACACCATTCTCTGTACCTCTACATACCTTTGTATCCTTACAAACTATCCTTGCTTCTACAGCAGTCATACTCCAATCCATACACTGTTTCTATCTATCTATCTATCTATCTATCTATCTATCTATCTATCTATCTATCTATCTATCTATCTCAATTAATATATAGTCTTCATTCTGGCTTGACAATTAGAAAAAAGCATATTCAATAGATACAGCTGTTTTCATTGTTTAAATATTACACTAGTATCTTGATATAAAATAAGAATTTATTTTGTGTGTGGGTATGCATGGATCACACCATGTACTAGATCACAAAATACTTATACCTCTCTGTATTCTTTTGAAATGGTTACTATTTCCTTGTATTTTTATGCCTATCATTGGCCAGAGATTCAAATCAGCACTTCTTTCTGTCACTCTTCATACGTTTGACTATAATTTACAACTCAGCAAGAGGACTCGTGAAGCAAGTATCTATTTTACTTTGGCAAACTAATTCTAGTTAATCAAAGCTTTCCAGAAAAACAACTCAGCATGAAACTCTGCAAGAGAAATATGCAGAGAACAAAGCTTTTTGTCAAACAACACATCTTGAGATGTAAACACATATGTCTCTTATAGGAAATTTTATCGCTTCCACATTAATCGGCACACAAAAGGAGTATTCTTGTCGCAGACCTGGTTCAACTGGGGAGCTATCGTCACTGGAAACAAGAGCCTGATTAGGTTCCCACACAGATATGAATAGACTTTCCTTTTTTGAGCAGAATGCCATTTCTCCTTCTTTCTTAAGAACAGACTGGCAATTGTAATTGTTGAAGAAAAAAGGAGCCCCAAACAACTCCCCTGAATTATCTTGGAACTCAAGACATTTGTTTCTTCACTTGTGGTTTCCCTTCTTGTTATTATCCAGTCATTTCTATTATCCATCTGGTTGTCCTCTTTTGGAAAGCCTGAATTGATTCACAGCTGTGAAGATGAACAAGAGTTTGGATGGCTCTGAGCACGCTGAGATCTCTGAACTGCTAATGAAATCAGCAGACCTTGGGACAGATGTTAAAAGGATTCATAAAATAACTCAGTGGCAAAGATCCTGACCTCTGCTGGGGATGATGATGATTCCAGAAAAGAGCATACTTTCATGCAAGAACTTTCACAATTGGAGAAACCTTGCCAGCCCTTTATGAACTTTGATTTCTTGCATCGTCTTTCACAAGAAATAGATTTCCCAGTATTACTACCGGGAAGAGTGATGCTGATCTTTAGTGTAACTATTAGTAGACCTAGATGATATGCCGTGATCTTAAAAGAGATATACAACAGTTTCCTTCATTTTCATTCTGAATGCTATAGTATATCATCATCTGACATTGTTTGTGGTTTCTGTACTTAAAAAGAAGTCATAATTCATAATGTTAACGACCCCAAATCAGTTATAAAAATGCTAACACAATAGGAAATAGGGGAGGATGGGCATGAGAGTTATGGTGGGAGGCAGGGAGTGGGCCATTCTCAGGGAGTATGGGACCAGTGTCTCATACTGGTTTCGTGTTCCAGTTCCTTGATCTCAGCCCCAGTGTCCTGTCAGTAGACCTTCAGTGGCCCTGGCTCCTGGCTGCTGCTTCTAAATGCCAGGTTGGTCTGTAATAAGGCCTTCCTCATTAGTGATCTAATCATTGATGAGAGGGCCAACCTGGAACGTATCACTGAGACTTGGCTGGGTCCAGAAAGGGGGGCATAGCCCTTTCGGAAATATGCCCAGCTGGATTTCAGGTGTGGCATCAGCCGAAACACTGGGGCAGGGATGGAGGTATGGGGATTGTCATCCAAGAATCTCTTACAGCTTTCAGGGTACTGCACCACAGGTCACTGGATGTGAGACCCTGTTCATTAGGTTGGGCTCTATAGATCACTTGGGACTGTTGCTGTTGTACCAGCCTCCCTGCTGCATGGTGACCTCCTTGTCTGAGCTTGACTCCATTTCTGGGTTGGCAGTAGAGTTTCCTAGACTTATGTTCTCAGTGACTTCAATCTACCTTCTCTAGGAGTGGGGTCTGAGGCGGCCTATCCTAGATCATCCAGAACCCAACACAGGACAGTGGTCACACACTGGATCTGGTGTTCCTGTCAGAGCAGTGGCTACATGATCTGAAATTGGGGGGAGCTTTTGGTGTCTCACTTGTCATGGACAGATCACGCTCTGATTTCCATGGGATTCTCTAGTGCCACCATCCACTGCAGGGAGGCTGGACTCATTAGATTGATCCACTCCTGGCAACTGATGGACCCAGATGGGTTTCAGAGGGAGCTGGGGACTGTTTCTGCTGGTCTGCTACACGGTCCATCTGAAGCTTGGTCACCACTTGGAATAAAGGGGTGGCTGAGGCTTTGGATCAGATTGCACCCATGTGACCTCTCCCCTCTCGGAGATCCTGTCTCCCTGTGGTTCACGGAGGAGTTGAGGGACATGAAATGAGAGATGTCTTCTTGCTGATGCTCAGCAAAGGACGAACTTGAGTGAACACAGGTCAGAGCAGCTATTAAGCCCTACCTCATGATGGTAAGGGCAGCGAAGCACCAGTACTTATTGCAGATAGCTGCTTCATGGCCCTGTTTCAGGTGGCATTGGCCCTCTTGGGTAGAGGGACCCAAAGAACTTCTTACAGGGGCATGCGGAGGAATTTGTTCAGCATCTGTCAGACAAAGTCACTCAGATTCGCTTGCAGTTGGACACCAGCCTTGGTACAGGTCCAGAGGAGATGCCTGGGGAGAAGTCTTGCCTGGTTATCTGGAAATAGTTGAACTGTTGGACCTGAGGAAGTGGACATGTCCTTAGGACTATGAGATCAGCCACCTGCTCTTTAGATCCATGCCCCTCCTGGCTTGTTAAAGCAGCCCAGGGGTGTCATGTGAGTGGGTTCTAGTGATGGCTAATTCTTCTTTGAGTGAGGGGGTTGTTCCTTTACCTCTTAAAGAGGCTCTGGTTTGCCCCCTCCTCAAGAAGCCATCGCTGGACCCAACCATACCAGATTGTTCAGTATCTAACCTCCATTTTTGGGGGAACGTGATTGAGAAGGTGGTTGCAAAGCAGCTTCAGAAGACCTTGGAAGAAGCGGATTATCTGGATCCCTTTCAGCTGGGATCCAGGGCTGGGTATGGGATGGTTGCACTTTTCTGCAACATTGGTTGCACTTTTCAATGATCTCTGGCAAGGGTGGGTTGGGGTCTGTGCATCCATCCTTGTCCTATTGACCTGACCCTATTGACCTGCAGCCCTCGATACCATCAACCATGGTATCCTTCTGGATTGGCTCAGAGGATTGGGGATGGGTGGCATGGTGTTGTGCTGGTTCACCTCCTTTCTCCAGGGTAAGTTCCAGTCAGTGTTGATTGGGGAGGAGAGGTCTTGCCTTTGACCCTTACTATGTGGGGTGCTGCAGGGTTCAGTGTTCTCTCCTCTCCTATTCAACATCTACATGAAACTGTTGGGTGAGCTCATCTGTCACCATGGGGTGAGGTATCATCAGTGTGCTGATGGTACCTAATTATAGAACTCTGCCCCTGGCAAATTAAGTGATGCCGTGAATGTCTTATCCTGGTGCCTGGAGGCTGCGATGGTCTGGATGGGGAACAACAGGCTTCAGCTGAACCCTGGCAAGACTGAGTGGCTTTGGGGTTTGGGCCCTCTGGTTCTAGGATTACGACATCTTTGATGCTGGATGGGGTTGCACTACCCCAGACAAACCTGGTGCACAATCTAGGGGTACTACTGGACTCACAACTCCTGCTCGAGGAGCAGGTGGCAGTCATGGCTAGGAGGGTCTTTGCCAAGTTTCATGTTGTGTGCCAGTTGCACCCATTTCTAGATTGGGAGGCTGTGCTCACAGTCACTTATGCCCTACTTACCTCCACATTGGATTACTGTACTGTAACTACCCTTGAAGAGTATCTGGAAGCTTCACGTGGTGCAGAATGCAGCAGTATGGGCAGTTATGTGTGCTTCCAGAACAGCACATATCATACCTGTACTCCATGACCTGCATTGGTTGCCAGTTTGCTTCCAAATCGAATTCAAGATCCTGGTTTTAATCTTTAGAGGCCTTCATGGCATGGGACCGGGTTATCTGAGGGACCGCCTCTCCCCAATTATATCTGTCCATCTCATCAGATCTGGGAGAAGAGGATGTGGATGTGCATGTGGATGTGCTGTGGATCCCATCTGTTAGGGACTTATACTTGGCAGGTCCCAGGAGGCAGGACTTCTGTGCCATTGTACCCACCTTATGGAAGATTCTCCCCCCTGCCCACAAACTGAGGTTAGCTCCATCCCTGTTAACATTTTGTAAGTCCCTGAAGACCTGGCTTTGCCATCAGGCCTCGGGGTCCCAGGGGACTGGTGATATTCTAAGATGGGTCTATCGTTGTGCTTAATTTACTCTCTCCTGTACCTGATGGTTTGTATTTTTTTAGATTTTTTAATAATGACTGTTTTATATTTTTTAATAATGATTGTTTTTATATATTTATTGTTTTATTTAATTGCTGTACACTGCCTAGAGTCACTTCTAGTGAGATGGGGGGGCATATAAATTTGATAAATAAATAAATGCAAAGATCTTGCACCTACATTTTCCTTAAATGATGCAAACATAGTTTGTTCTGGAATTAAAGTTAATTACAGCAGCATTCTGGAATGACTTTGAAGTCCTGACTGAGACATACAATATATACATTTCTGTGATGATACACTTGTACATAAATGTCAAGCAATTTCAGACTTTTCTAGGGATCAAATGTGGGCTAGCTATTCATGTGAAAATCCTAAAAGCAGGAAATAAAATCACCCCTTTTAATATCCTTATCCATTTATAAAGATGAATTAATTGGTGAATTTATAAGGGGAGAGATTGGATTTTCCATTTTGTTGGCATTTTTTTTTTTAAATGACTTATTTGGTAGTAACTTTTTAAATCATAACAACAACCTGCTAGGTTTTGAAAGTATCGTATCTATTCCATTACCACAGATATCAGCAAAAATGTGTAAGTTATATCACCTTTGGAACTGACTTCTACAGTTAATATGTCCTGCCCTTTGTGTAAGCCTACAAAAAATATGTAAGTGCACAGCTTACTCAAAGTACTACGAAGAAATGTAACTATTGCATGGTGTCCTTTCATTCAGAATGAGGAGAAGAAGGTACAATCGCCTCCTTTCCATCACACAAGTAATAACAGAAATTAGATAGAGATTCAATCACACATGAATTTCTCTTCCTCATTTTCTCCCTTTTGATGCAAGAAGAATCACATATATTAACTGTCCAGCTAGACTTTTAACCATAAATTGCAGCAGAATATTAAATGTACAAATTCTGATGATGGCTATATTCTGACCTGTATGTCAGTCTGAGAAGTCTGGATCAGGTCAGTCTGAATCAGAGTTGGTGGAGTTAAAATACTGTATACTATTTCTAACTAACCCAGATGTTTCAGGCATAATGCCACATATCAGAATTAGCCAGGAACAAATTCCTCAAATAACTCTAGGATATTACCACCCTTTCCCCAGATAATATGTAGTGCAGTACTTCTTGCAGATATATTGTGATTGAATAACAAATACAGTGGTACCTCTACTTACAAACTTAATCCATTCCGTGACTCTGATCGCAAGTCGAGTTGGTCGCAAGTCGAAGTAAATTTTCCCATAAGGTTCAATGTAATTACCGTTAATCCATTCCGGCGTCCGCGGACCACACGTCAGGGGAAGAAAAATGGCCGCTGACCACGTGGCAGGGCAGAAAAATGGCCATGGACCACGTGTCAGGGGCGGAAAAATGGCCGCGGACCACGTGGAATGGGCGGAAAATGGCCACAGACCACATGGAATGGGCAGAAAAACGGCCGCAGACCACATGGCACGGGCGGAAAAACAGCTGCGGACCACGTGGCATGGGCGGAAAAATGGCCGCAAACCACGTGGAACGGGCGGAAAATGGCTGCGGACCACGTGGAATGGGCGGAAAATGGCTGCGGATCCGGTTCCTAAGTCGAGGCGAGTTCGTAAGTAGAGGTAAATTTTTGGGGCCGGAGCCGGTCGTATCTCGAAAAATTCGTAAGTAGGGGCATTCGTAAGTAGACGTACCACTATACTTCTCCTTCATATAGCTTTTCATACTTTTGCAATAGAACAGTAAGGGGCAAGAATGCGTTTCAGGATACTGCTTTCTTCTAGTTTTCTTTTGAAGTATCATAAAAAGAGGGTAATGGACATGGGACTTTCTACCTTTACAGTTATTAATTTGGGTTAATAAAACTGCAATTATTTCTTCACATGAAAGGTTACAGGATATACTGCTTTGATCCATAATTGTACAGATGCAAAGATACTAACTATACAACGCCATCATTTTACACGGCAACTGACAGAGTTACACGTTCAGTCTCATACAGGTGGTTTTCCCAGAGCTAGTTCTGCCTGCCCAATGGGGTTTGCGTCCCTCGAAATGAATGTGGAAGGACTGTGGGTAAAAGAGCATCAGAACCACTTCATCCGTAGCCACTGAATAAATGAGAGCAGCACTTTTATGGCTCATGTACACAGGGTGATCTTCAACAGTGGGCTTTGACACTTATTTTTCTGAACTGCAACTTTGACAGAGTAAATTGAGGGGTATTGTGCTCCCTGAGAACAGCCAAATTACATAGGACAGATTCAATTACAATGTTTAAATATAACTTTCTTGAATTACCTGTTCACAACCAGTTTACTATAAAATCAAAAGCACACCCACAAAAGTACACTTATCCACTTGGATAAACCATAAATAGCTGCCAGACACTGCAGCTATCACAAGAATTTGGCACATAGTGGCTGCCTTTACATGAATAGAATTCACTTTGCATCTGAAATAAAACAGTTGTTTTATGACAATTGTTAAATTCTAGAAAGTTGCACCCTCAATGGCATTTATTTACTGTAATGTATTAAAATTGACAAGAAATGTGTATACTCTACAATGTGGAAAACTATTTGTTTGAAATTACTCTTTTTTTAAAAAAAAATCCTAAGGTTTGGTCACATTATAGTATGATACTCTAAGTAAAGATGTGCAATCTGTGTCCTATACAGCCCTCCTCTGGTACATTTCACTCCTCTGGCCCCAATCCCAATTTACTATCTCACCCCCCAATGAGACATCTTGCTGAGAAAATCTACAGGTAGTCTTTGCTTAACTACCACAAAAGGGACTGAAAAATTGGTTGTTAAGTGGGGTGGTCATTAAGAGAGTCACCACGTGACTGGACCCAATTTTACGACCATTTTTATGATAGTCATTAAAGCGAATCACCACAGTCATTAAGCAAATCATGTGGTCATTAAGCAAATCACATGGTCATTAAGGGAATCCAGCTTCCCCAATCAATGGACATTTTTGCCAGAGTTTGCTTAACGACCATGTGATTTGCTTAATAATTGCCATTAAAAAGGTCGCAAATCACAATCACATGACCACAGGGGGTGGTGTGACAGTTTGTGACAGTTGTAAGTGCTTGTACAGATCGTAAATCACTTTTTCCAAGGCCGTCATAACTTTGAACCATCATTAAACAAACGATCACTAAGTGAAGACTACCTGTACTCAGGAAGCCAGAAGAGAGAATGATAAGGAAAGGACAGAAATAAGGAAGCAAACAATTAAAGCAATGTAGAACAGAAAGAAGATCAGAAGGAACGGAAAATAAAATTGCACAAATTCCTTTGACTGAGACAGAGGACTTAAGGGGTGGAGGAGCAAAAAACACCAGAAAGGAATCAGAGAAGCCAAAGATATAGCATTTTTGTTTGTGTGCGTGTAATAGGTGTACATGCATTTGTGGTCCTATCTGTGCCACTTGGGATTCTTATGGCCAAAATATTATCCACTTACTCTAAAGTGAACAAAGACCATTTCCATAACAGAATTATGGAAATTATGGAAACAGAATTATGGAAATAACAGCAAGTAGATCTGTGAAAATTGGAGCCAGATTCCCTCAGAGTGACTGTTACTAGATTTAGCAAACTGCAGTCCGTCAACAAAACTGCATATTTTTGTAGATCTTAGGGATGGAAATTACCACTTGCAGAAAATCAATTCAGTTCTGCAAGTCTTAGTTTGTGAAGGTAACCCTGTTGCCTACTGAACTTTCTGAGATACATGTACCTAAATCCCCTTCAATATACTATCTATAACAACTATCAGTTATTTGCTAGAACGTGCTAGTTAACCTCTGAATATTAATCATGCTATTTAACCTTTGAATACACTGCACAAAAAGTTGAGACATTCAAATGCAGAGGGCATTTTATCTTCTTGTGACTGAGCTGAATGTAAAGGGCTGTCCAAAAAAGTATAGTTATCCTTCAATGACCAGGAACAAATAAGCTGTTCTGGATACAACTTTAGCAATATGCAGAGGAAAAGAAGAGGGAAGAGCAAAGAAGTCCTGAGTTTATGAAGAGAAAGAATACAATGGAAAATAATTTACCTGAACATTTTGAAGTTTGTATATACTTATCTATTTGTTGTTCAGAACCTTGTGCTTTTTCAACAGAAAGGGTGGTGTGAAAATGCAAATTAATAAATCATAGTCATAAAGGGAATATCCATATATCCTGCTTAGCCATCACAAGTACAGGTCATCCACCTTTTCTGGAGTGCAGGAATGGACAACATCCTCCTCTTCCCACTCCTAACCCATTAGAAAAACAACCTGTTTTCCAGCTATGATTCAAAAGTAGTGTTTTTCTGCTCAAGCTGCCTTAAGCCCTTCAATGAAAATTGTTTCAAGAGTTCCATTCCAATTTAGATAACAGCTCCACTGTGATAGTCTGCATGGCTTGTCATGCCCCTCCGCTCAGCTAGTCACTGGCTTGTGCAGGCATTTCTTTCTGGGCTCTTGAATCTTTGCTTCCTTTTCCTTATCTATCTATCTATCTATCTATCTATCTATCTATCTATCTATCTATCTATCTATCTATCTATCTATCTTAAATGTACAACTTCAAATGTTTAAAATCAGTACTTATATGAATCTCGCAGTTGACCTAAGGATGGCTAAACGGTGACTTCCCTGTCTTTGTAAAAGCTCCTCTGGCATTCAGTGCTCATGATTCCTAGCAATCCTTTCCATTTCTCTCTAAACCAGTGTTTCTCAACCTTGGCGGCTTGAAGATGTGTGGACTTCTGGCTGGGGAATTCTGGGAGTTGAAGTCCACATATCTTCAAGCTGCCAAGATTGAGAAACACTGCTCTAGACTACCCCTTCCTCTCCCACCCACCCTGCCTTGGTTCTACATGTTATAAAGAAAAACATCTAGATAAGAACACTGCATCAAACTCCTGAAAACAGCTGCTACTACTTGCAAGGGTTCCAAGGGGACTGAAAAGAAGGGACACTCCAGCAAGTATATTAGCCACTTCTTTGAATTGATG
This sequence comes from Python bivittatus, assembly GCF_059951505.1. Classification (NCBI taxonomy): domain Eukaryota; kingdom Metazoa; phylum Chordata; class Lepidosauria; order Squamata; family Pythonidae; genus Python; species Python bivittatus. The sequence goes on from NW_028277075.1 coordinate 57,736,238, forward strand.
ATGATGATGCCTCACCTCAGTGCAGCAGCACTGGTATGATGTTAAAAAATAAAAAGCCAGGACAAAGGACAGAAAAAGGAGACTGCATAAAGTTAAAACGGCAGAATTCAAGATGGTATCCATGAGAGGAAGCAAACACGGGCTATTACTGAGATGGGACCAATGCCTAAAAAGAAAAGGCAGGTACAGGAAGTCCCACTCACACCACGGCCATTCAGTAATGCTTAACTTCCCTGCACGGATGGGAAAGGCAAGAAGCAGGAGAATGACCAATCAGGTCCTGCGCTGGCTCTGGTCCGGCCTGAGCGCCAGTCCAATCCATCGCCAACCCACAGCAATTTGAACTGGAATTTCTGAAGTCAGCTTAAAAAAAGCCAGCAGCAGCAAGGGTGGCAAGTAGCTTAGGCTACAATGAGCAAATGTCCAAATATTCTGTTTCAAGTTAAGCTAAAGCCTTTGTGGACCAGCCAAATGAAAAAAAAGAAAGTTAGAGAAAATATGTGGAAAGATTTAAATTGAGTTCTAACAATATAAAGTTCAGACAGGAACATTTCCAAAGCCTGAGCATTATATAATCACACCAGTATCTACATATGGAAGATGGCAAATTCCTTTAAAGAAGTATTGATTGTTCTCATCAACTAGAATTTATTAAATACTACTAAGATAAATTCCTAATGTTTCCATTCTGTTGAATTTGAAGAAAATGCAGGATACAGACCTAGCTTCATATGGAAAGAGACAAAATAATAAGTGAGGGAATGGAAGGTGAGGCAACATTGTGTTGAATATGATGGTCCTAAAATCAGAACTGCAGATCTCTTATGAAACCCTCTTGAGGATGAGGCGAAAGTACAGAGTTACTTGGTCGCTACGTCTCACCTCATTTCACTTTTTTTTCTTTTTTTCCAACAGACTGAGTGTTGCTCTGCTGTGAATACTGCTTTTCCTGTAGAGTTTTTTAAACAGGGCCTCTGAGAAGGGGTTTGATACAACTCAATGACTGAAGTAATACCTTTGTCCATCTGAGCATTAAATGGCCCATTGAAATACAGCTTAGTTGGAAGGAATTTTTCAGTAAATGGTGGTTTCTAATTTTCCCCCCAACTACTCTCCCAGCTGACTAGACTCTGGCTATGAAACTGCAGTTCAATCATTTTCAGTTGCCTCTTAGGTCAGGCCTTTAGTCAGTGTTAATTAAATATAACCCCCTTAGAATAGTAGAGGTTAACTGAGAGCCACAAATTGGTCTTCAATACAGAATCACTATTATTCAAACTGGGGGGAAAATCTGTCAGGGAGACCATTTTTAATTACATATTGTTCTTAATGCATTATATATAGAAGAGTGTGGCAGGGTGGAAAATACAATTTTCCCTGTTTCATTTTTAAATAATATTTTATTTTGCAAATGATTTTTTAAATAATACTCATCAAAAAGAAAAGTGTGGCTGCTGATAGTTTTTCTTCAGCTGCAGTCCTGTTTCCATTTGATAAAGTGAACCTGTAAAATAAATCAGTGCCCAATGTATTTGGGTATCTTTCTGCCACTGTTAAAACTTCTACATTTTAGTTTGTCTCCTGTTGGTGCAAATATCAATATACTTTCACTATCCTATTGTCATATTTTGCTGTCTGTTTGTCATTTGGTCTAGACTACAATATTGAAAACTAGCTGAAATTTGTCTTTTCTTCTGCTTCACCCTAATGCTTTCAAATGAGAATAGCTGGCTTTTCTCTATCAATATTTTGTTTAGCACTTTTTTAGGAAAAAGAAATAAAAAAGGGATCTGAGTCTATTTCCCTCCCCCACCCCCTGCATGTCCAAAACTATCTGAGGATTAAGACAAGTCGAAAGGTTTTATTTTAAACACACAGCAATTAGCCTTGTCTTTGTGATCATGACTTTCCTGTAAATACTCCACCTTGACTATCTCTTTCTCCCAAGATCCCTTGGAAGAAAGCAATCAAGCGATAATTCAGCATTATCGCTGCTTCAGTGCCCTAATCACTTAAAGAGCAGCAAAGACCCTATACTCACAGCCGCAAGGCTCCCACAGCCTCTTGGCCTAAGGCAGCCTTCACAATCCAGTAGCATCCAGATGTCAAGAGGAAGAGCCAGGTCCTGATGCATCATGCTGCTTCCTTCCAGTATGGCCTAACAGCTGTTTCAGCTCCTGGCATTCAACATGCTGACTACACCGAGACCAAGGTGCAAGCTAGGGAATAGAAATCGGATGGAACTGAAGTATGGAAATTGCCCCCATTTCACGTGGGTTTTATGAAGTGGTATGCAGAATGCTTTCTAATCTCCTCCTGTTCTCCCATTGTTTTCCTAAAAGCAAAACAACTTTTCAACTGACTGCATATGCTGCCTATTTTTTTTTTTAAAAAAGAGATCCTCTTGCAAAGAAAGAAATACTCAGAAATGTCACCTTCCCACCATTGTTCTAATAAAAAAACCACACACACATAATGTTTACTATATCTTAGCATGCCGATCCACTTGCTTTATTAATTAGTGTTGGTTAACGTTCCTTGTCACCCCAGATGAGGGATTTGGAATGGTAAGATTAAAAACAGACTCCGCATATAAATGGTTTGAAAGGCTCGTGTTCTGTACGCAACAAACATTAAACTGAGTGACCATATGCTTCTTTTATGTGTTTATAGTGCCTTTCAGTTAAGTTGCTTAAGAGCTTTAAAATTACTAGGAACCATCCCCTCCCCTTTCATCTGCAAGAAAAGAAAAAGGCTGTTAAGGGGCATGAGAAAAGGCAGAATCTAAAATATATCTGAATAGGAAGTCAACAATTCTTCAGACAGGCTCAATCAGTGACCTTAGACAAGCTGCCAATTTCCACAAATCATTTATAAAATGGGCATAGTAATGACAATACTTACATGTGTTTCAGAGGGGATACGCTAAAGCCTAGTACAGTGCTTTGGAAGTGATCGATCAGAGTTGCTATCCTAAATGAGTTCAAAGTATTGTTATTTGTATTGCTCACATCTAGTTAAAAGTTTATAATCTTACTGCTTGCTTCTTCACATTTTAACAAAATCTTTCTAAAGGTTAAAATAAGCGCAGCTTCATAGCATGCATTTCCTTCCATGTATCCTCCTCGTCTGCACCCTCCCTGGCCTGTCTCTCCCCTGCGATTATTCCCACTGTCAGTTCCTCATGGCATATTCTGTGTTACACGGTGGTAGAAACATTTTAGTTACTTAAACTGGTTAAGCCAAATTTAATATCCCCCTTTTTATTATTAAAGAATTTACAGTCATAGACCAAAAAGAGAAAGAAAACCATGTTACAGTACTAAGTATCTGGGATAAAAAGCCTGTTTACAACAGAACTTAAGCTCACCTGTATCATATTCAGAGATGATGGTTTCTGTCCAGGGACCCTTGTACAGAATTCCACTTAGAGCTTCACACCCGCAAAAAACATCTTTTAAAAAATATTCAAAATATTGTATTTCCTTCCCTCAGTCTCTTTCTATATAGCCATGCTGCCCAGCTTTTGATCTTTTTTTTTTTAATGGGCAACTAGCACCCCTTGTGCCCCTCATGTAGCACCCTTTGCAGTGCACAATTGGCACACTGGGTTGCAGTAGCCTGTTTCTCACTGCTATTGCTATTGCACAGAATTTAGCCACCTTCCTAAAAACTTTGTGATCTCGCTCATTTAATAAGAAGCACAAAACTGCTGTTCGAGCCAGTCCCAGTAATTTACAGTTAGAGGAGAAATTAACTCCTTCCTCCAATAGTGGCAGATAGGGTATTTCAAGAGTATTTGTGCAACCATCTCAGCTTCAGTATCTGAACACACAAATAAGTGCTCTGGACAAGCTCTAAGCATGCCAGTGTGAGTACCCTCCTTTGTAAGGATGCAAGCATATGAGAAAAGTATTTAGGGATAGTGAAACATGGATACATGAGTTCATTGTAGCAGAGGGCTGAGGTGTTACATCTATCCTTTTGCACATCATGGTCAAAAATTCCCTGCTTGGATTTTTCTTTTCTATTTCCTTTACCTCATGAAAACACTAGGCCTGCTTGATATTGTTTTCTCTTTACAGAGTTTTCTGTTCTTTGCCTCCTCAATTTCATCCCTCAATTTCCACTTCTTCTCTAGCAACTCTTCAGGGAAACAGGTTGGACTTACCTTCGCAAGCCCTGAATTTGTACTTCCTGTCACTTTACTACAGCTCAGATCTCTAAATTTCCACTTACAATAAATTCAAATCTCAAATCAAGCCCTGACCAAGTCTGAGGGTTAGAGTTAGGCTTATGGTTTTATTTGGTGGCCACAAGAACAACAGAGTTAAAAAAAAAAAAAAATTTTTTTTTTGCTTTTCTGGAATGCTAAGCATCTTGCTAGTGAAAACTAAGAAAATGAAATTAGATTCTCTGATAACATATCAGTTCAGTTGCAAATACAGAGGAAAATATGTTAATGTACATAAAATCTGAGAGCACCAGAGATGCAGATTTGATATTCATAATATATTTATCTATGTCTATATTTCTATAGCTATTGGCTCTAATTTATAAGATAGTTTGCAATCGCTGTGGTATTTTTTCACTAGCAGGAATTGAAGACAGCAGATAGGGATATTATAAATATATGCTGGCTCTACTGATCAGGAGAAGCTTTATCACTCAGCTGGGGCACTTCTGGGAAAAAGAGCCATTCTAGCATCCCATTCAATTAACATATCATTAAAAAAAGCTTTTCCCCACTGAGGTTGCAGTGTCACCTGATAGGTAAACACATTATATGTAAAGTGTAGCATTTGTGAGACAGAGAGAATAAAATATCAAGGGAAAATGTGGCCTACATTGTTTCTAAACTAGGCAATCAAACATGGAGTACAATTTCAACTTTCAAATAATTCCATTCTGAAAATCATTCAGTAGACTTTACCTCCTGAAAATGCATAGTGTAGTCTTCATCTTACTCCATTACATTCAATAGACCTTACCCCAATATAAAGAATGTTAAGAAATTTTTCAAAATCAAAACAGGAAAAGCAAACATAGTACTTTAAAATTAAAAGGTTAACTTATGTTTTCTAGTACCTTCAGTTTTCAAAGTAATTCACGGGCAGCCTTTTACCCATTCAATGAATAGGTAGCTAAGTATAGATAACAAAGTAGCACAGATGATCTGCCAATTAGTTTTGTTTCTTCTTAGGTGTCATTCAATTCAATAGGATATTAATGAGAATAAGAACATTGAACTTGTTACGGATTTCCATTATTCTCTTTCTGGAATTTGTCAACATCAGTATTTTTTTTTTTTACTTAAAACCACATTTTTCCATTTTAACTATTATCATTTTTTATATATAGCTATGCATTTATTAAGTTAGTGTTATTTTGGATTTCTTTAATGAACTAGCTTACTTGCATTTTTCCACCAAAAACATCACTCAGGATAGGTATCAGTAAAAATAAAAGATTAAAATAATGAAGGCATCGTAAAAATATTAAAATGTAACAAAGACTCAGATGAAAACACTTCAGCGACTAATTAGCTAAAACACCAAAAGCCTGTCTGAACAAACGCATCTTTGCCAGCAGAAGGAGAGCCAAGCTAATCTGATTTCTCTTGGCAAAGATTTTCAATCTGGGAGAAGTTATTGAGAAGGCCCTCTTTCAAGTTACTATCAAATGTGTCTCCGATAGTTGTGTGACAGAGAAAAGAATCTTTCTGAGGAACTTAAAACCCAGGCAGACTCACATGGGAAAATATGGTTTTTCCAAATAGCTTGTTCCCAAGTTGTACATGGCTTTATAAATCATAACCAGCACTTTTAATTGTGTCTAGAAATAGAGTGGTGGCCACTGAAGTTGTTTTAACAAGGGAGTCACATGTTCTTTCTAACTGTCTGGCTACAGCCTTCTGGATCAGCTGAATTTTCCAAACACTTTTTTAAAAAAAGCCCTACACAGAGTGCATTACAGTAGTCCAATGGAATGTAGCTAAACTATGTATCACCAGGTCCAAATATAATATGTAAATGTGCTATCTCCAGGAACAGATAAAATTGGCGCATTGCCTGAGCTATGCAAACAGCCCTTGCCAAAACCTGGACATCCAAATTCAAGACTAAATTAATCACAGCTGCCAACCAACCTGAATCTTTCAGCTGGACAAGAGCACCTCTGTCTTGCCTCAATAAAACTTTTTTTACTCATCTTAATATTGGGAGGCTTACATGGGAGAAGGTTGTCCCACAAATACTGGAGGAAACAAATGAATTGGGAATAGCTGTTTTGACATCAGTTTCATCAGTCTTTATGTCTCACTGAGATATCTCAATGAACCAAGAACTTCTGACTCTTTCAATGATAAACCAGGTCACCCCGTTGTCACATACATACCAATGCTCTCACCTTACAATTAAACTCTCTCAATTTGATTGCTTATCAAGGTGGACGTCTCTCCCTGGAATCAGTTTAAGCAGCCTAGATTTTCCTTGCGTGTCTACAGAATTTGTTATTTGGAATTTAAATTTTCATGGCATTTATTTACTTATTGGGCATTTATATACTTAGTTGATTAACTTCAATTTTATGATTATAACTAGGACTGAAAAGGCTTTATAGGGTGTTCTGCAGGCACATCGGTCCTTTCAGGACCCACTGCAATGACAACAAAATTATCTTAAAATGTACATGCTCTGTGGGAACAGCTCTAAGGTAGCATGTGAGTAGAACAGCTGAAAACAAAAGGAAGGGGAAAGCCAATGGCAACATGCAAGCTCTAAATGTCTCCTTAGCTAAGATCTTCAAAATGTGGAAATTATTCTTTTGGTGCAGGCTTCAAGGATTCAAGTTCAAATAACTATATTCTGATCTTACTAAATGATTGTGCATTTGAACAGCCTTAAGTTTTAAATATTCTGCTTCGTATACAGCAGATTTTTTTTTTATGCTCTTTTAGGTATGCTGTTCTTGAAAAGTTCACAAGCAGAAAAGTTCAAAAAGTCTGTAAGGCATCTGGAACAGGAATGTAAAGGAACTCCATGAAGGGAATTCCTTGGGGGGTTAATCTGGACACTCACTGGCAGGAGAAATGTGAGGTGCAAGCAAAGACTTCCAGAGTTTTTAAAACACACTGGACTGGACAAGGACTGGACAATTATTTAAGTGTATTACATAGTCAAGAGCCTTTTCACTCTTAATTTTCTAAATGCCTTGACACTCACATAATGCCAGTTCTTTCACTATCACAGACTATCATGTATTCACACTAAAGTCAGATAGAATGTACCTCACTACTCATTTACAACTATTGTGGTCAATTATTAATATTACTACAATTATTTCATAAACAATATCAGATCCTCAGCATACTATTGATTCATAATGATGTTTGCAGTCTTTTTCTACAATGATTTTGTAAACATCATTGTTCACATTATACCCAATTAATTTTTCCGCTAATAAAAGGTTAACAGAAGAACCAATTTGTTAACTACTTTATTTTGTAGTACAGAAATACTTAAATTCCACCTGTTAGATTCAAAGCTAAGATCAACATTAATTATTTTTAAATTTGCTAGACTCAAAATTTGCAAAAGGAACTAGCAATGTTATACATTGTCAATGTCTTTGGGCTTGAAGGAGGTTTGATGTAGTAAGCTATTAGAACCCTCTTTTGAGATACAAGGGAATCAGAGTCTGCAGCCTTAGTTCTTGTAACTGGCAAGCTGTATAAATATGAAAATCCTAAACTTCTATCATTGCCTGGTAAACTTTCTTTTTGTCTTAGCTCAATATCAAACCTTTGTTTTGGTTTGGGAATAACGTTCATCTTAAATTTTAAGACCAATAATTCCATTCAGTAATCTTGAACTGGAAAAAGCCCAGTCCAGGATCTAGAATTACGTACAGCCACTCACAATCCCACTATTGTCTAGGTCACATCTAGAAAGCAGTTTCATGATTTCCACTTGAAGAATTATTGCTCATGTGGGAGTATGGAAACAGTCCCTAAAAAAGTAAGTAATTTTCCACACAAGGTACTCATATTTATTGCAGGAAAATAGCCATGTGGGTTACTCAATCTACTGTGTCCCTCCAGGCCCCACGGATTGGTATGAAGCCATGCAGTCAGAAAATCTTAATTATGATGACTTAAAGCACTAACCTAACAGAAAGATAAGCTTCAGACATTAACCTGACATTATTGCTTATCACACCAAGGATGAGGCTGAGCAAAGCCAAGCAACACATTAACATATTTTCACCTAATTCTCTATGAAAGTTGGCTTGATTCTACAAATGAGAGATAATGATTTAAAATTAACTCTGGTCAAACAAGTCTACTAAACCATTATTTGAAGGGAAGGGAAGAGAAACAAATAAACTCAGTCCTTAACTCAGGCTTATTCCAGCTTCATATTACTACTCCTTGTTCAACCTTCTGCTCCAGCACAATTAACTTCTGATCATCTCTTTTGCTGCTCAGCATACAAGTGTAGGGGCAAGAAATATCTCCAAGATACATTTGGAAAAGAACACTGTGCCTGGTGGCCCTGAAGAACCGGTTCCATCTCTAACTGCCACTGATGTCAATGATCTAAATCAAAGATAGACCCACTGAAGCTAAATGAAACTTAAGTGACTCACAGCCAAGCCAGTCTCACTTTTACTGGACTGAATCCAAAGAGATAATCATTCAAAAATGAAATATTCTGCAAATTCTCTCTGAACTAAACTGTGCGTTTCTGAAACAAATCTATTTGAAATTGTATTTGACTTGGACAGACTTATTCAAGCAGACTGTCTTTTACAGTGGTAATCTTGGCAAAAATATTCATTTTAACAGAGATAGTATAAGCAGAAATATTTGGTTTAAAATAATAGAAAAATATGCTCATCTAGTGGTTTTTTGTTTTTGTTTTGAGAGAGAGAGAGAGAGAGAGAGCGCGCTAGGCAGAATGATTCTACAGTATAAGGCTAATGAAGACAGAAACTGTGCCTGTAACAATATTAAGTTTATTTTCTCTAGTGATACGAAGAAGTGAGCAATCTGTCACTAATACACTAAGTGAAATTACTTGTCTTGTTGGAATTCCTGCTGACAGTCAGTCACTCACAGCATTGACCTGAAAATCTACCTGCTGACAAACAAATTGCAGTGTCAAACTTTGAAAAGGTAAGAAGCTGGTTTTAATTTTGATTGGTCTTACTTGAATCTTTTATGCAGTCTTCCCATCTCTTTTTCCACCTTCTCCCCAAACCCCAATTCTTTACTGGATTGCAAATAAAAATAAAGGAAACCCCTGTTTAGCATTTGTGTGGGGAAATTATTATTGCTGGCTGCATCAGAGAAATGTTATGTCAGATAAAACTGTTAAAGTGTGTCTAAGCAACATTAAGAGTGGCAGGCCCGCCAGTGACTGACTGGGTGAGTGAACACATTACCCAGACAGCATTGTAGGAATTAATTTTCTTCAATAAAGTGATTTTTAAGGCTCATATATTTCACAATCTAAACATATGTCAGTGTTTCATAAACAAAATAAATGGATTAAAATAAAACATTACCAATATGCTGACACATGGAGATACTTTAATTAGGAATACTTAAGCTGTGTGATATCTAACTGCTGTATTTGCTGTAGCGGAGTGTGTCCCATTTCACAAAGCCACAAACAGGTATAACCCATTTACACAATGAAGGACTGAGGCCAAACCAAATTGCATTTTCTCTAGGATAGCCTATTGCATAGCATTAACCCCAATAAAAACAGCTTTAAGCTTGCAGCAATATACAGGAAATGCCTAAAGAGACACGGCTCATATACCAACTTTTTCACGGGGGGGGGGCGGTGGGAGGAGGAACAAATAAGTCACTGAGATGCTGGTTCTTGAGAATAATATTTCTTCATAAAAGGCTACATTTAATGCCTTAGCTATTTAAAGGCCATATTTACATGACTGTCACATTACAGCGGCCCTCTCTCCTGCACATTCTTCTCTACTTACTTTAAGGGCCTGCACGAAAATAGCTGAGGAAAGCAAATGTCAACCCTGTCCTGAAATTTATATGTGTGAGAGAATTAGAATAAGTAGAAATGTAATATATTGTTTACTGTACCGAGTGCCCTCTGTTCTCTAAAGGTCAAAAGCATTGCAACCTTAGAGTTACAGTTTCTGATTGTTCCCAGGGTTAAATACATTATCAAAATTAATGGTTCAAACCCTCAACCTTCAGATATATGAGTATTCTTGCCTCCATCTGCCAAACTGTTCAACTAAAAATAGCATTCTTTGGCCTTCATACCGCTAATATTGTACCCCTGAGGCAGGCACTGCAATGCTTCAGCAATACTTTGGATCTGCACCCTGCGGTATAACAAAAGGTCGTTACTCTGTGCACAGCGAAGAGCAGAGAAGAGCAAGACAATAAAGGAGCAGGCTGCACAGGGTTTTGTGGCGGTTGTTGTTTAATTTCATTGATGATAAAAACTTTCAGCGTACAGCTGCAACCACAGCTAAGAGTTGCCAAGGCTCATTAATGTTATACGTGATAAACTTTGAAGGACAAATTACTCAGGAAGCATAAGGGAAAAAGGAGAAGCCATAGGTTGGCTTGCTCTTTCACCCTCCCCTCTAAAGAGCATTTTGTTTAGGACAAATCCCGTTAACATAATTGCATCTTTTCTTTTCCTTCTCTCCCCCCAACCCCCGCCTTATATAAATGTATACACATCCACATCATTGCTTCCTTTTTGTTTTGCTTTGAGGGATAGAAGAAGAAATGACACAAAGCTCTCAAAAAAGATACAATGCAGCTCAGCCTTTCTAAGCCAAGCGGCATACATTGATGATTTTTCTAATACCGTTCTTTAAAATCCTCTTTAAAAGTTGGGTAACTTTTATCTAACTTGCACATGAACTTTATCAAACTAAGGATTTCAAGTGAGGATGTTTTACTAGAAAGGGGTGGGATATTGTATTATTGCACTGGGTATATAACTGATCCTTTTCACCATATACTAGTATGCATTAATTAGTTAATTCAAACACTGATGGGAGGAAGAGACAGTGTGTCAGAATGAGCCCCATCTGGTTACTCAACACTGAAAGTAGTCACAGGATTGTTAGAGTTTTATCCCTTTATTACTAATTCAAGTTTAATGTTTATTCTTTTTCCAAATCCCTTTCCTTTTAAGGATTGAATGTCTGCACTTTTGGAAGTCCTGGTCTTGTGAGAGTAGTAAAATAATCAAAAGGATCACTATGAGAAAGACAGGTACATTGGACTCATATAATTTTCTGTTCTGTCTTTAATCCCATATATTTAAAATGGATAATCACAAACTAATTTTCTCCACAGCTGTTGGTTCTGAGAAGCAAAATGGACGAAAGCCTTTAAAAGAGTCACTCTTCTGCTGTCTTGAATGGCTCGCAGATTAGACAATAGCTCTCTTTGTGACTATTTTAATTAGGAATTGTACTTAATAGAATTCAGTATACTGCCATCCAGAACATGATCTAGATCATACAATATTCTGGACAACTCAGTTAATGAAATTGATGAATTACAACTCCCAGGATAGCTCACCATGGCCATGCTTCCTAGAGCACCTGCTTGCAGATAATAGTTTTCTAATTACTTAGTGGACCACACATTTCTCTTCTTTAGGATATATGGCAAAAGATTGCTTAACTTTAGACTCTGAAAAAGCTTAGGCTTTCCAGATACTTTGGATTACAGTTCACCACCCCTTGCCATTGGATATAATGAAACTTCTCGGAGCTGTAAACCACAATATCTGGAAAGCACCAAGTTGTCTACCATGCTCAAGGACATCGTTATGTGTGCTAGAGGATGCTCTGTGTTAGTAATGCCTTTTGGCTCACTGTAACTCATATAGTTTTGAAAGACCTGTAGCTGTTAGGAAGAGTTCCATAAGCAATCTTAGCAATTTCTTCATAAAGAATAACCGTGATTGGGCCTGTGTGTTGCTTCAATTCTTCTTAGACATAGCCTCACGATATGTGCTATGCAATCCCTATTGGGGAAGTAGAGTCTTTCAAATGAAGAAAATAAGATATGATCAGCAGTTCCAGTTTAGCAAGTCTTTGACAGTGTATCTCACAGAAATAGCTCTGGATTAAGAATCATTTTAGGAACAGGTTCAGCTAAGAGTTAGGTTTTGATGCCTAAGAATTGTTCTTACAACTCAAGAGCAAGGATTCTCTAATCAAACTGAGACATCCAGGTAGCCATTATAGATACTGTATATAAGCAAAAGTTGCCAGACTGAAATTAGGCTTTTCTTAGACAAAGTTTAAATCTTACACAAGTCCTAGGCTCTGAAAAGGAACAAGGTAATGTATAATTCATAATCTATATTATTAGTAGCAAAATATGGTTTTGTTCATCTTTTAAGAGCCCTCACAATCACAAAAGAGTGATATCCCAGTAGAAAACAGCAGCCCTCCCTTTGTAGAGGGAATTCCAGGAAAATGTATCATGATCTCTTGCCCTTAGCTGCTATAAAATCTCAGCCTCCTCAGAAAGAAAAGGAAGAAAGATGCAAACAACTTTGGAAGGTGGGGGGAGAACTGAACAAGGAAATACCCTTTTTATATAGACCTAAAACATACAACAGGATACCCATTTCATTATTTGTTGCTATCCTCAAAAATTTCCAATTGAAAGTGGTAGATCAAGCATCCAAATGTAGCTAGGGAACCGTTGTGCAAAAAACAGGTGGAACCTTCAGTCATTCTCTCCTAGTCCCAAAATGTTCAACAACCACCATACATGATCCCATCAGAAACAGAACTGACTTATAATAGGAAGCCTGTAAACTGTTTTTTTCTCAGTTTCTCTTATCTCTAGTCTTAAATTCAAATGCCCCTTTTCTCTGGCAGGTTTGGATGTTTACATGAAAATGTTTAAACTTAACTGCATCCATTTTTCCTTGACATTCTTGTAATTATTTTCTGATATTTGTATTCTTGATTATATTTTTCCTTACTATATGGATTTTGGAATCATTTCTAAAAGTGGAAAACTATACATTACAAATGCTGCTTCTCTTTTATTTCCTAGATTCCATCCGAAGTACAATATTAGGTAATTCTGCACTAAAAATGGTAGCTGAGCCCATTTCTCCTTATCACTAATCAGGATCTTAAAAAAAATTCTGAAACCACTAAGACTGCCCTTTTTATTGTGATATAAAGTATTCTGTAACCCAACAAAAGCTGACAATTAAGTAAATCTATTTGCTGTACTGCAGCAATTTTGCCACTACCAAACTACTACTACTATAATTTTGGTTGATAACAGTTACAAGAGGCATTAGCTACATCATTTAAATAACCAAGAGGTAAACCTCTAATGTGATTGCTAAACACACCCACTTTATAAGCTTTTGACTGCTACTTCATTATTTGACACTATTGTGCCTTTTCTTGGGGAATATTAAAAGGCTATATAATAAATTGGAATATAAATCATTTTCACACAACATTTAGTTCCCCCTATGACAAAAATAAATAAATGACCTAGCAAGGGACCAAACTCAGACTCCTGATGGCTGCTGGCATCCAACCAACTTAACGCATGGAAAGACTGAGATTCCATAAATACAGAAGCTGCAAGTGTGCAGTTTAGGAAACAGTCATCACAAAGCCCCAAAGAAGGAGAAATAGACATTTTTCAGAACCCACTATGAGGAGCAAAAGCTAAACAGGCTACATCTGGAAAAAGCTTAAGAGAAATAAAATGTTCTGAACCTAGCTTCCAATAAGAGCTACTTGCTTCTCCCATCCTCTCTCTACACACACACAAAACACAATCCAGCACAACTTAAGTACCTCTGAAACACCTTTCAGTAAAAGAAAAGAGTTAAATGACTGCTTAATTCTCCCACCGAATCAATGGGCTTAAAAGTGCTTAAACCATAGACTGGCTTGTGCTGGAAATTATTAAGGTAATTGATAAAAATACAAAGTTGGCTGCATTTCCCAGCATCAACCTTGACACATGCTGATCTGTTTGCAGCATATTTAGTACATAAGGTGTTAATCCTTCTGGGGCCGTGCTTAAAAAATTACTTAACATTCAAGCCATTACTTAGCATACAGCTGGTTAGCAGTTTTCCACTAAAGTACTGGCTTTGAGCCCACATATTTTAATTCTGGCACATACCTGGAGCTGTAAAGGGCTGAGTCCAGAAGCAGCAGCAGCTGCCATTGTTGATGGAATGAACTGCACAGGATAGTTATCACCTGTCAAGGAGAACAATGCACACAGGTTCAGACAATGAGCAGAGAATAGCAGTGTGCAAGTACCAACAGAGCCTGAGCTCCAGAACACCGCTTTAAGCCTAAACATCTGCAAAAACAAAAGGGGATTGCTGGGCACAGACTTGCACCTCTACCTTGGAAGTTCTGCTCAGCAGATTGCTAGTAGGCAAACTGGCAAAACATAAAATGCAGTGCTGAGACCCAAGCATGCTCACACTTATTAAAGATCACATAGCAGCATTGAAAAATAATTGCGTGTTCAGAAATTTTTCAAACGATCCGTGACACAAAGAAATGCACAAAGGCCCAGTCTTGCAGATTATGAGCATCACTCCATTTGAAACTTCTTTGGCTGCACTTATTTGGACTAACAGATCAGTAAGAGGACGTTGCTTGATTTCAATAAATTATTATGCTCAGCAGTATATTCTTCTAAGGAATATTACTTAGATCTTTTCAGCGTAGTTCTCCCATTTTCCTGGTATGCATGAGGCAATGTAGCACAGATTGGCAATTTTTTCAGGCGCTGGGCATTATGGCATAATTTTGTGTGATGGTGCCAGGGTTCTTCCCACCAAATATATATATATATATATATAATAATTTTAAAAAGTATCTATAGATCCCATGTGCTGTTAACAGAGGATAATGCTTCATGGCTGACCACTACTTTAAGTATACCTCTGTGATCAAGCTTGACATATTATTAATCCATTTTGTGATGTTTATGTTTAAAGGCAAAATATGTTCATGCTTAAAAGCAGAATATCTAAAATTTAAGTGATACTTGGAAATGATGCATTCAAGAATATAGTGAATCCTGGATTGTAAATAGGATAAAGATCTCATTTTCTCCATATTCAACTTGGAGTCATCACACAGAAAATCAAGTAACAAGGAACACATTTCATATTATGGGATCATCACTATTATGGATTTGAGTAAAATTTCAGAACTCACATGACTGTGAGCAAAGTTTCCCTCAAACAGATCTCCACCTTGATTTTCTTCACTTCCTACCTCTGACTTCTGACCAGTCACTCTTCTTCCACAAGCCAAACCCTCTTATCTTGGAAACCAGAAGAAGCAGGTCACCTCTCAATACACCAAACATCGTTTTTCAGCTGACCAAATTGCTGCCTCTGCCTCTCCTCTCGGAAAAAGGGCACTGTTCTGGGTTTTGCCTTGGGGCAAGCCAAGAGAGGATTACCTATCGTGGTCCCTCATATCGATTAAAGATATCGCTGCAAGCCAGGGAAACTCTTAACTCTGTTAATATAGGCATTCTAACTGGACTGTAAGATTTGCTCACATTGCTATCCTCTGCTCCACACTTCCCAAACTTTCCTCTGTTGTCAACTGCAATGCTGATTGTCCCATTCTCACTTTTTTTTTTAGACTTTTTTTAACCAGCCTTTATTATTTTCATAACTAACTCAAGGTAGCAAACATACCTAATACTCTTTACTCCTCCTATTTTCCCCACAACAACAACCCTGTGAGGTGAGTTGGGCTGAGAGAGACATTATTATAGAGTCTCACATTATTAGAAAGCTGGTTGTATGTTAAATATAGGGATCATTATTTATCCCCCATTATTTTAGTTTTTGGTAGTGCTGTAATTTCATATTATTATTATACAGTTGCTCCTAAAATAAGAAATGTCTAATATAGGAGGTTTCGGCCTGTGTGAATGGGATTACGTAATGTATGTTCACATTATAACTACATTCTGCAGCACTTCAGCATCCTAGTTTGAAGCTGAAAGTAGAAATCAGGGTGGGGAGTAAGCAGAAGTGGAACCTGAAATATACATTTTTAAAGTGATTGATACATTGCACAATAATCATGCTTTAACGATGCTTTCTTATTTAAAGCCAGTGTTACAAACTATCTCCAGGCTATATTTTAATAAGCTATTCCTCTACCATTTTTTTAAAGTTTTATAATAATGTACTTGTTTTGCATACACTTTTCCACATTACACACAGAATTAATCACATAGGTGTGGTGTAGAAGATTTAAGATAATGCAATCTGGGAATGGTGAGTTCCCCTGTGCACATATACATTTAGTTCTCCACCCCAGCTCAATTCTCAAGTATACAATCAATTCCCAAAAGCAATAAAGCAGTAAAGAAAAAACTTTCTCTTCAGCTTACCATCCAAAGAGCAGCCACTCTTCAGACAAGCTCAGTGTAAATGTTAAGTTGCTTTCACTTTTCAAACAAATGGTGAGGTTCTAATCCACAAGGTCTCTCTGCATCATATCCATAATACCTCATCAGATCATTGAGCACAGTATGGGCTTGTACACAGTCCACTAACAATTGGCTTCTGATTGCCTATGGAGCACTGCTACAATGCTTTCCTAACCTACATTGTGCTGGTGTCCTATGGAGTTTATAACATTCATAAAATCTAATCTTATTCCTCCTTTTCTATAAGGTTGATTTTTGTCTGCAGTAGGTTTAAAACAAACAGAAACCCCCCCACTAAACTAAATTGTTTCTTCATGGTATAAAACTCTTGTCTTTTTATGGTTAGATAATTTGGCTTATCTTCTTTGAAAACTAAATATTTTTTGAATATAAAGCATACTCATCAAAAGTTAAATAATGTTTCTCTGGCAATAAGCATTTAGAAAAAGAAACTGTCGTGAAAATATTGATTTAATGTTGCTTTAAACGGAAAAACAATAAGCATTTAAATATACGCAGGGAGTGCATTACCAAACATTTCCAAGGCAATCTTTCTTTAAATATAATGAATAATTCATTTGCATTCCATGCCATAACCCCCTCCACTGTTTCCCTTTTTTTTTTTTTTTTTTTTGGTAAATTCAATATTAGTTGCTTTATTTGTATTAATATGTACTAAAGCATTTCCTATCTTGCATGTGTGTGTGTGTATATATATAACTTCTCCCTCTTGGCACTCCTTTTTCACAGCTGTCATGCTTCCAGGTTTGAAGTAGCTTGAGATATGGGTGTGTGAGAGTGTATGTTATTAGGGTCTCTGCCACCGCTGACAGTGTTCTTTGGGTCACCTGCTATAGCTTTCCTTATGCTGATGGAAACTTAATTTCATTACTCCGTGTGTCTTCCACTCCTCCCCAACCTTTTAATCAGAAAGTTATCCTTTCTAGGATTAAATCTGAGTATTCTAAAATGAGCAGTATATGGTTAATATAATCCTACTGCATTGTATAATAGCATTATCCGGAGAACAAAGCAGGACACTTCATACCAATGGAATGTTTTGCTGACAATAGTAAAACTGGAGCAAGCACATGTTCTTGGAGGAAGGTGAGGAAGGGGCTAACAACAAGGAAGGGGGAGAAAGTTAAAAAACAGAAGTTGCATATTTTCCATTATAATTTTCTGAGCAAAAAAAATGGATCCAGGAGTTTCTTAGTAGCTATCTTAGCAATCTATCACTCAACATGTTGTAGCAATTTTTTTTTCAAATTTGTTTTTGGATTTGGAATGCTTGCGTGAGGATCTTATTCTTCTTTAATTTTATAAAGGCAGACAAAACAAGTCAGAACAAGTTGATTGTAGGTATCGGTGTATGCTAGCTTGATTAGTGGGAGAATGGTTCAAGGAAGACAAAAAAACCCCCCACCCTTCATTCTTTGTTTTGCAAACTAGCCTTCTAAGCTTATCTGTTGATTATATTGGTTCTTTTATTGTTTTTATAGTCATTGGTAACTCTAAGATACAAAATGATGTATCAACTTCTGTTTTACTTGTCAATATGCACGATACTTATTAAAAAGGTGTAGGCAGCCAATGCTTTCAATACTTCGATCTGAATTCCAAATAAAGCAAGGTTTCCTTGTTTTGAACATTAAAGTTGTTCTGTACATTATGAATCTTCCACAGTCTGAAATAGTAGAAAATCCATATGCAGTTCATAACTTTCAAGTACAGGCTTCAGAAGGTACATACTTCCATAGTTTACCCACACTATCATCTACAGACTATCTCTTAAAAATCTCAACTGAATTGTGTTGTTAGGGTACAATCCTAATATTTTCTAAGCCATTTCAAGGCAGATGAAGATACATTACTGCAAAGACAGTCCTAGGCTAATCAAGCCTGTCTGTGTGTTTCATAGGTAGTTTGCATAAAATTCAGTTTGCTCAAATTAAGTCCTGTAGAAAGCAACAGAAGTTTGCACATTTGACCCAGACTGTCATTTGAGACTACAAAGAACTCTTAACTCCTTTAACAGCTCCTTTTGTTAATAGGATATAACAAAAACTTCTAGCTAAAAAGAAAGGCTAATTGGGCATTGCTATCAGAAACGGTAGCATGAAGTAATTTGCCTACAGCCCATTCAATATAATTTAGTAAGGTTACAATTTATGTATGTAATTTTAGTGGAGTGGAGCCTTATCTATGGATTCTC
This sequence comes from Python bivittatus, assembly GCF_059951505.1. Classification (NCBI taxonomy): domain Eukaryota; kingdom Metazoa; phylum Chordata; class Lepidosauria; order Squamata; family Pythonidae; genus Python; species Python bivittatus. Next base: position 57,754,948 of record NW_028277075.1, read on the forward strand.
ATCATGATCAATTTTTGATGGGTTACTGAAAGAGATTTAAAAGGAATCCTGTGCCATGAATATTCATTGGGTTCAAATCCCAAATCATCCTCCTAGAGTTTTTGAGACTTTCAAAGATGCTTAAAATTTAGAGATGGGGTCATATTGGAATGAAGTCTTGATTTTTTTAAAAAATAGATCTTACAACTGTGTAAGCTAAATCCATAACACTCTCTCCATATTGCAGATGGGGAAAACTGATAGACAAATTTAGTTGGTCTCTAAAGTAAACTTTATATGACTATTCTAGGTGGGAATTGCAGCAAAAAAGGTTCTGTCTTTTAGGATCAACCATCAATAGTAAAAGAACAAACAGTCAATACACCAAAGATTAGCACTTGGTAAAGTAGTGATGAAGACCTTGGAAAAATTGCTCAGATACCATGATGGGCCTATACCTACAAAGATCAGAATAGTGCAGGCAATAGACATTTTATGGAAATGAAAGTTGGGCTTTGAATAAGCTGGATAGGAAGAGTATTTTGAAATTTGGTGTTGGAGAAAACTCCTCAGAATACCATGAACAGCCAAGGAAACAAACAAATGAATCATCAAACAAATCAACCCAGAATTCTCACTCAAGACACAAATTATCACTCTCAAATTATTGTGCTTCGGGCATATTATGTGAACACCTAGCCATCTTTTTCTGATGCTAGGAAAGATGGAAGGATAGAGAAGAGGAGGAAGACCAGCAGCAAGGTGCATAGACTCAGTTATAGTGGTCATGGATGCACTGTTGGAAGAACTGAAGGACCAGGTTAGGGACCGAATATCATGAAGAAAATCTAAGTGGTTGCTAAGAGTCAATATCAATTCTATATTTTAAAATGTTACATTTTATTTTATTCAATCAATGTATGTATAAATAAATAATGCAATCTGACCATAGGTTATTATCTTGCTGTGAGGTATTTACTATATATATTATATCACACATTATTATCACATCATAGCACAATAGGGCTAGGTTGGTAGGAAAACCACCTAGATCATATAGCTTCTGTCTTCCTTTTTAAGACCATTTAGGATTACTGTGCTGACTGATATTTGAATCAGGGATTTTCTAGCATACCAGTCACTTACAATTAGATCAGCTCTCATATTTTATACACATAACATGATGCCTACACTTCACTAAATTAACAGTAAACTGTCATGGATTAGCATTGACCAAAGAGGTCATACCATTCACTTTACAGCTTTTACTATGCTATAAAAGAGTCACATTATCCAATAAGCAATAGCTTGATTTGCTCAGATAAATGTTGGCTTTGTAGCAGCTGTACTATATGTATCTCATTTAAATAAGACCTCTCTATCAGCAAGTCCTTGGAAAACTGTCAAATGCACATGGATCAAAAGATACAACAGTAATTTAAGTTACACAATAACTTAACATTTTAATTAATACAATATATGCTGTAAATACACAAATTGATTTATGAGGCCCAGATTTTTCAATTAGCAATTGCTATGTTGAAAACTATATTATATCATACTGGGATAACTTTCAAAATCTGTTCTCACTTACATGATTGATATTTATTATCTTGGGATTCCAAAATATATTTTATCTGTCTCATATAAGGGGACGGGATGGACACATTTGATCCCAAATATCTCTGAATTTAAATAAAGGATTGTATAGCAGTTTTTGAGACATGGAACACTATTAACTAACAAAACCACCACGTTTTTCAACTTTTAACTTTACAACTCCGAAAAATCCAACCTTCAAGGAAACACTAGGAGTTGTATCCTTTACATATGTGGAGATTTGATTTGATTTGTGATTGGAGCATTTAGTTTGTAAGCAAAGTATTGGGATTAATTACTTGACTCATGCAGATAAGTAATATAACATCAAATGCTATGTTGGTATTTACAGATAAAACTGAGTTATCCAAACCATTACAATTATTTGACTTTATTAATTAATTAATATGGAACCCTTTCTAGATATACTATCAATTGGTATAAATTTAAATCAAGGCTTTGTGAACTATTACATTGTCAAAACAAAACTTCTCTGGATAGTTTCAATAATGCTTGATGGCAATAATCTGTCCTGGACTCTGAATGCTTAGTGATGCATCTCAGATGATGAAACTGAACTGAAATATGTTGCTATTTGAAATAACAACAAATTTGAATATATGGCCTCATTAAGTATCTGGCATAAAATTAATACTATAAACTCAGTGTTTGCCATTGGAAAATTTTGACATCCATTATTTACATATTTCTAAAATACATTTTCAGAATATCAGTGTGCTGTTTTAGAGGTGTATTCAGAGAAATCTTCTCCATTAGTTTTCATTTATGAAGCTTCAATTATCAGACAAGAAGGTTTTAGCTTTGCAGATTTAAATGTGTTTTATAAACTGCATCTTGTTTCTCAGATTAATGAATGGTCAATTTTGCCTACTGGAAACTTGTTTTCATAGGCCATCTTAGAACTGGCATAGTATTTTCCAGTTCTATATTAGGGTTCTCTCCTAATATATTCCCCTTCCTATTCCTAAATATATTCTGTAGATGCTCATCTTCTTTGAATTATATACCAACAGTTTAGAAAATAATAGGAAGAGAGTAGAAGTAGATATTTCCCACTTTTATTATCACAAAAATATGTATCCTATAAAGCTGGAAGGATAGCCAATTCCCCTCAACTATACAAGGGGCAGCTCACCTTTTTTATATTTAAATAAGCATTTATTTTAAATAAGCAGGAATACTTTTTAGAGAAATATTTAGAAACCTGAACTTCATATTCATTTTAAAAACTACCAAGTCTACTGGTTTAAATATTAATTATTTAATTGTACAATATGCCATAAACATGTAAATATAATTTTGCTTACTACAAAAAGGACATGTTTTTACGGCTTCTTTCTTTCTTTCTTTCTTTCTTTCTTTCTTTCTTTCTTTCTTTCTTTCTTTCTTTCTTTCTTTCTTTTTTCAGAAAAATACATTTAAAACAACAACTGAATAAGTCTTTACAGAAGAATACTGGAGTATTGTTTGTCTGTTGGAAAGCTTTGTATGTTTCCTTTAAATCAAGTTTGCAAGATAGCTTACAATTAAATAGTAGACAATACTAGGCATATACAAAAAGAATATAAAGCAACTTGTGATACTTCCTATCAGAGTTTGAAACTCAAATGCTGGACAAAAGGAAGGGCTAGATGAGAATCTCTTTCTCAATTTTCCTTAATATTCATGCATTGCTAAATATGTGCTAAATGCGGGAAAGAGAAATAGAGTTTTATTGAGATCTGTAAGTATTTGTCATCATGAAAGCATTATGTTATACATGAAACTTGGAAGAATTATTTCCATAGGGTTAAACAAATTATTATTAAGAATATATTTTGAAATGGTACATCTGTGCTGTTCATGTGCAATAGACTGGACATATCCTTGCATTGTATTTTTCCTTCTTTCTCTTTGTTACCTGATGTACTCTTTAAATAAGTATATGTATATTATGTTCAGTATTAAACAATATGAAGATCTGTCATTTGAAGAAAAGGAATATTAAATTATCTTCAGATTCAACCAAAGAATTAGAGAAGGTATAATAGATGTCCCATGATACCCAATAGGACTTATGCCTTGATACATATGTAAAGGATCAGTTGTGTTAATCATAAAGGACTTTATATGACAGTTAAATAAGATGCTATGTATTGTAATATGAAGCTTATTTGAAAGCACAGATACAATGATAAGCAAAGTAAACAATGCATTATCAATATATCAATATAAATATATCAGTATCAACAAGTAGTTGATCATCAGACGTAAAAATATACTTTCTTTTTAAAGAAAGCAATGCAAGTAGCTGTGGTCTACAAACGAAAAAAAATGAAAATGCTAAGAATTGAAAATGCTTCATATGGTAACAGGAGGAATCCTTTAAGGGGGAATCCTTAAAGGTTTTTGATGAGAGCCTAAACTTGGATTAAGCGTGAGCAACCTTTTGGCGCCCAAGGACAGCACTGATCTCTTTGGAAGAGAGGGGCTGCGCTGGCAAGAACAATGAAGCAAAGAAGGTGGGGGGCTACAAAATTTGCAGTGGGGTTTTTTATTTTTGTGGGATATGCAGGATTTAGCAGTGTCATTCCTTGCTTTAGAATTGAATTGTGTTAAATCTATGCAGTTTTCAGTTTTATTATGAGTGTATCTGCTCCAAACAATGGGAAATCATAAGTCATTTTTTCGGCATTCACATCACCAGTATAAGACTGCAGTCAGAGCATGCTGAAAGGGCCATAGAAAAAGGGTCAGGATTTGCATTTGGTCCACATACAGCTAACAGAGGCAGCACATTAAACCTGAGAGCAGAGAATGCTTCCATTTTTTTAATCAATACTTGCTATTGACAACACTAACTCTGTTTGCAATGTTTTAGTACATAAAAGAACAACCTTTCCCATTCCACGAGAAAGCTCTCATGTCACAGATCTGCTGGAGAAGATTAAAGTAAATCCCAAAATCCAAAGTGGACAATGGAATCTAGTCTTCCAGCTAAATGGAAGACTAGATCCCAACCATTCTTCCAAATATGTCACTTAGTATTTCTCAAACCTAAGAATCCATTTTATGTTAGTGTATTTTTATAAAATCAACAAGGCAGAGCAGAATGGAACAAACAGAAATAATTTAATATCCAAAGGAAATGCTGTAACTGTTTCTCCTTTAATCTTCAATTGAGAGGGGACAGATTAATGAAGAAAATAAAGATGCTATTTCTGGGCTGAGATCTGCATTAACAAGGAATATACACATGAAAAAAAGGTTGACTTTTATTTACTTAAATGTCTTCTAACTCTGAATTTCTCCAGTAACATGATTTTAAACATTTAAAGCCTGTTTACAGGGAGACTCTGAAAGTAGCTTCAAACCATTATATCCCTAATTGAATTCCCCAGGAGCCTAGTAAACTCAAAGGAATAAAGAAAGAAATCATACCATTTGCTAAATCATCTCCAAGCATTTCTCACTGTGAAGTTGCATGACCTGTTACAAGCTTGAATTGATGATTGCAACTGAACTGCTGAACCTCTGTTATTTAGATGAAAATTGTATAAAATGCTGCCCATTTGAAATAAACAAATTAAATCATACCTGCCTTCACTTTTTATCTCTAATTATAAAGAAGGCTTGCACAAAAGACTAGGATGTGTACATGCTGATGAGAAAAAGCTAAAAAAAAGGACAGATATATGTAATTTTCCTATAAGAAGCGGGTTACTCTAACGTGCAAATTGGCATGGAAATGGGTCAATAAATTCAAAAGAAATTAGATTGTGGTATACAGAAATAAAAGAAATATGGTTGTGCATAGGCAATTCTCTCATGTCTTTAGTTAAAAGAAATCTAGACTTGCAAAATCATTCTGCAAAACCTGCATATTCCCCACCTCCATGTTACCCTTTTGTGTGTATCAACAGATCACAAGAGAAGTCATTGTTTTTATGGTAACTTGTTAAATAGCTCCATATTCTCAGAAACTTACCGGGCTTATAAGTTATTCCTGGGGGGAAAAGGAAGCCTTGCTGGGCTGCTGCAGCTGCTGCCAATGTCCGCTGGTCGTGTGGAAAAATTGGGATCATGAGAGGAGGCATGTGACCCTGAACCTGCTAAACAGAAGAGAGCATCTGATCAGAAATTGCACCGATTTGTCTTAACAAATATCTCTCTGCCAGCAATAGTTCACAGAGTCCCACTAAACCTTTCCCTTATCATAATCTTTGCCAATTTCACAAGATTGAACCATTAGAACCCACGGTGTCCAAGGTGCCATAGTCTCATTCACCATCCTTTCTCTTCCTTGCTTTGGAAATACCCGTGAAAGGTCATCTTCTGAAATATACTCTTCCTTATTTTAACTTTATCTCCATTTAGACTGTATCTCCACACCCATGTACAAGTTGTACTATATTTGAGCCTCTCCAAATGCAAGTCTACAAAACGCTAACCCTTCTTTATAAGTATTTCCTTAAATGAAACTGCAGTTCTTAGGATTTAAAATTAAAACAACTTGCCTTTCAATTAAACTGATATTATTTGCCATATATACCTCACTGTAACATATAAGCCATTTTATGGATGTAAGCACTGCAATAATGCCTGGTATTTTGGAATAAGTTCCACTATTTCAAATTTCATTTGACCTTCATTTGTGATGGAATGGAATTATGAAGGCCAGGCTCAGGGAGAAAAGTGTTTTCTTAGTTCACTGCAAGGGCATGGGAACTGCAAGAGGATGAGGCTGGCACCTCTCTGAGGAATTCACGGTGTTGTGGCTGGCTGGCTTGGGAGCTGGGGTTTCAGTCTGGGAAGATTCTTGCTAGAGGTTGTGGCTAATAAACATAGCGGAACTGATTTTGCACTGTCTCTTGGAGTTCTTTGGGTTAAACCTGACATCATTGACATAATGAAAAGCAACAATTAAACATTCAAGTAAAAAATTGCAAAAATAATTTGTTTTGGTTTGTTGTTTTTATCAGACCAGGCATTTGACAATGAGCTAGAAAAATTGGATGCAAGTATTCCTTTTAGAAATTCAGTTTTAGTTCCTGGAATCCTGAATTCATGGTATCTTTATCACAAGGGAACTGGATGTGTTTCTTTTGTGTGGGGGGGGAGGAATCATATTCAGAAATAATACAATGATTTTATTTAAAATTACCAGTAACATCAACCCAAAATGATCCTTATGGTTCAATCAAAAATTGGTTTATAACCAGAAAGATAATTTCTATACCCTGTCTTGTTCCAAATGAATGGTATCAAACTCCATTAAAAAGTCAAAATGAACTTCGAGCATTTTTTTTAATTCCAAAAAATAAAATAGCCCTGGTAAAAATCCATATGCTGACCTATGACACTGCTTAAATACTGTCAAATTTTCTTGTCATATCCATGTTCCTCTCCCAATCCCTGATGTAGACCAGAAAGGCTACCGTGTGTACACTTCTAAGAGAGTTAATTTACCAACAACTTTTCTCTGGGGAAAAGCCCTAAGATGTAGGTTAATAAAGGTCAAAAAGAATATAAACACTTTACAGTATTTTTCAGAATCCATTTCTCAGGAAAATCAACTTATAATAAAAAGGTCTTTGTGCAATTACTGCCATAGCATTGGGGCGTGAAAGAAAGTAGCTTTGAGCAGCCATTTCTTTTATTTTAGCTGAGGTAAGCCTCCTTCTCCACTTCAGCAGCACTTGTAATATGGTTAAATTGAAGTTGTGCCCAGTACCAACATTTAATAATACTATTAGGTTTTTTGTGTGATGCTCATTCGTCCTGAGTCTCTGAATAACTAAGAATCGAAAACAGTTTCAGTGTCCTATTGTATCAGGAAAAATCTAGCTTCTTGTAAGAATGGAATACAGCATTTTTTATAATCACCCTGAGTACTTTCAGCATGGGTACCGAATCAGTTGGATGGAGGACAACTTTTGTATCCCAAGGTAACCAGATGCACTAACGTAATAAAATAAAATATCCACAGAGTCTCTTGTTGAATAACAGAGGAAAAAAGCAGAAGAACCACAGATTTGAGAAGGATGAAAAAGTAGACACACAAATGCATTGTACATTTCTGAAAGTTACTAAGGCATAAAAGCATGAATCTACTACTCAAATCCACATTCCCAGACAGTGCCTACCTTCTTGAAAATTAAGGTGAGATTATAGGTTGGTGTTTGGCTTTGCAGCACACCAGCTTAACATTAATAAAATCTGAAAAATAAAGCAGGGCAGGAAGCAGAGGTATCCGTGGGCATTACACTACTTACTCCGGCTCTACAATCCAAAACTATGATACTATGATCCTTGGGGCAACAGGGATTAGTTCCCCTCCCTTACCAATGTGATGGATCATCTGGTGGCCAAGTTTACTGGAACACAAAATATACTATATGCTCTCTGAATGCTTCTCCCACATTGTGGAAGAAAGAAGCCCTGAAATGAGAGGGAGGCAAGAAGAAAGAAGCAACAAAAAGCTTAATATGAGACAGCACAAACAGTTTATTTTGCTGAAAAATGTAAACTTTCAAAACAGAAACAGAACAAAAAATCTCAACAAGGAGAGCTTCCATAAAATGATACAGATTTGAATGAAATGAATCAAGGTCAAAACTGTAGTAAATGCCAGAGATAGCTGTGTAGTGGGGACCAAACAGTAGAGATGCCAAGTCAGGAATCAAAGGACCCTCCCTCCCCAACCCCCGCTTTTTTTTTTTTTTTTAAATAACATGCAGAGATGGAGATTCAAACCAGGAATATGGCAGTCTTTCTGGATAGGCTTCAAGCAAGCTTTGCAGAGGTAGTAAAGCCCAATCCATGAAATCATACACATTACTAGGAAGATTAATTGCTTCCCTGTTCATTGAATGTTTTTGAAAATCAATGTACCCACAGAGGCCGAAGAGTCTCTTTCCTTCACAAAAGCCATGCATTCTTGCACCAACACCTTTTTCTCTTTGTCTCCTCTGCTAACTTGATGCTGATGCCTTTTTATTTTTGCCATCTGCCCTGGAGCTTCATTAAAGATACATGAATGGACTAACTGGCCTGATATCTTGTGAGGAACAGGTGCTATTGTTTGTCCCTGAAGACTTGCACTAAAGATCTGACTCTGAATACTTGAGATAGAGCATCTGCAGCAGTCAGTCAGAGAGCAACTTGGCAAAGACCTTGCAGTGTGCTAATGTGCAAACACAGTGACACTCAAGGGGACTCATTTTCTCTTTCATGAAGATTTAACTATTTTTTTTCTTATAGGATTAGAAATACGTACCAAAATCTTCACAATACTCTTTAAAGCCTGCCAGTGAATTTCAGGAGCAAAACTATGAAAACTCCAAATTTATCTGCGTGAAATATAGATCCAAAAAAAGACAGCTTTTGATGTCTTCCCGATGTACATTAACAATACAAATGAAATAATCACAGGCTTTTCATGTTTGATGGTCAAATTCTGACCTGGTCTTAGTTCTTAATTTCATTCCTAATTAATGGCTTAGTTTCAAAGTAATGTGTTATGATTACGTGACTATTTTAATTCTTTCTATCTCTCCCCCTATATATTTACCTATCTACTTAAGCAGAAGATTGGGATCATCATCCTACTTAGATTTTAGGTTTGAACAGCATCTGTGATGTAAAGCATTTCAAGCCGCCAATGGAATTAGTAGATTGTAATCTCTGTGCACAACAACATCTCTCAAGGCTAGAAATATTATTGCTATGATATTATAAACAATAGATTCATTAATCAGGCCAATGCTTTGAACTTGACTGATATGGACAATTCTTCAATATGTTAATGACACTAATAATAGGTCATCATTTATGTTTATTCATGGCTGGTGGTAGTTCCTTATCCTGTATCGGATACAGATACAAGTTTCCTGAACTTGTATCTGTATCCGATAGATAGATAGATAGATAGATAGATAGATAGATAGATAGATAGATAGATAGATAGATGGATGGATGGATGGATGGATGGATGGATGGATGGATGGATGGATGGATGGAAGGAAGGAAGGAAGGAAGGAAGGAAGGAAGGAAGGAAGGAAGGAAGGAAGGAAGGAAGGAAACAGATTCAAGTTCAAGAGTGGAACTACCACCAGCCACTTTCTCTACATGGAAGGCATCGGCTGTATGCTAAGAGTGAATGAGACATCAACTTGCAGATCCACCTGGCATGGATCTACAGTGAGGACATTGGGATGTCATTTGGACTGGAGAAGTATGACTGGATGGTAGTAAAGAGAAGGAAGATAGATACAACTGATGGGGGAAAATACCAGTGGGCCACATAGCAGACATAACACCAGCTACAACTACCTTGATATCCCACAGTCACACGGGAACCACGATGAGGAGGCAAGGAAGACAGCAACATCCAAGTACCACCAAAGGATAAGGCAGGTCCTGAAAAGCTAGCTCAATGGGAAGAACAAGTTCCACACCATCAACACATATGCCCTGCCAGTCATTAGATACCCTGCTGGTATAGTGAACTGGCCAAAGGAGGACATGGAGGCTGCCAATGTGAAGACCCAGAAGCTCCTCACAATGTACGGAGGTTTCCACCCCAAGTCCAACACCCAGAGACTGTATATCAGCCAGAAAGAGGGTGGGCAGGGTCTTGTGAGTGTCAAAGCCACGGTCCTGGGTGAAACCCAGAGCATCCAGGAGTACATCAGTAAGATGACACCCAAAGATGATCTGCTGAGAGAAGGCCTGAGGCAGCAGCAAACATGGGAGGAAGTTCAAGCAGAGGAAGTGCCATGGCAGGGCAAGACCCTGCATGGGATGTACCATCGACAGATAGCTGAGGTGGCTGGCGTTGGGAAATCCTACCAGTGGCTGGAAAGGGCTGGACTAAAAGACAGCAATGAGGCACTGATCATAGCAGCACAAGAACAGGCACTAAGCACCAGATCCATAGAAGCAAGGGTCTACCACACTAGACAGGACCCAAGCTGCAGACTGTGCAGAGAGGCCTCAGACACAGTCCAACACATAGTGGCAGGGTGCAAGATGCAGACAGGAGCAGCATATACTGAACAGCACAACCAAGTAGCTGGCATTGTGTACAGGAACATCTGCACAGTGTATGGGCTAGACCCTTCCAAATCCAGATGGGCGATTCCACAGAAGGTCATGGAGAATAACAGGGCTAAGATCCTGTGGGACTTCTGGATCTAGATGGACAGGCAGGTACTGGCCAATCAACCAGATACCATGGTAGTAGACAAGGACCAGAAGACAGTGGTGGTGATAGATGTAGTGGTGCCAAGTGATAGCAAGATTAGGAAGAAGGAGTATGAGAAGCTGGAGAAGTACCAGGGCTTGAAGGAAGAACTAGACAGGAGGTGGAAAGTCAAGGCCAAAGTGGTCCTAGTGGCGGTAGGAGCACTTGGGGCTGTGACTCCTAAGCAGGGAGAGTGGCTCTAACAGATCCCAGGAGCAATATCAGTGTTCTCTGTCCAGACAAGTGCAGTGCTAGGAACAGCTAAGATATTGTGCAGAACCCTCAAACTCCCAGGCCTCTGGTACAGGACCCGAGACTGAGGAAGACACATACCACCCATAGGGGTGAGAGGCGAATTTTTTAAACATAAATATATAGAATATATAAGAACAATGGTAGGATTATTTTTTCCTCTTTCTGAACTTTGAATAGGACCCCAGTTCACTGAAGGAGACTTAAAATAGGACTTACTACTGCAGTTGTCACAGAGTTATTCATCTTTATCTTTCTCTTTTTACTGATTGCCCTAGTACAAATCTATTTTGGCCACTACTGCAGTTTGGCAGTGTGCATATCAGGGTGTATATCATATCATCATTAGGAATTGGGAAAATTTACCATTTAACTATTAGCAAATTCAGGTAGTGCTAAAAGGTAGGAGGGAAGGGAAAAACACAAAAATAGAACCATTTCAATTCGTATTAGACTAGACAATCTGTAGCCTGTTCACCGGATTTGCCATCTTGTCAACAGGAACCATTTCCATGTTATTGCCTTGTCAGGTTAGAGCTGTTTGCATTGTTGGTTAAAGCAGCATGCAGGCATTACAAAGCAGAGAAATGGGCATTTGAATAGACAGTTTCCTCTCCCTCAAAGGCTGATGCCCCCAATATGTTTGGTGGCCTTGGGGCTTCACTTATTAGAGGAAGAAGATGGTTTTACAGCTCTTGAAAAGTAACAGGATGGTTGCAGGTCCAGCTGACAAGACATGAATGGTATTTATCCCACTTTAACTACCAAATACCCTAATTTCATCTACATAGCCTGGTGAGACCCTCTGAAGATTTTACAGGTGATGCAAATACCTAAGTTATAAATATATATTTTAATGTTTTGTATGCATATATTTTACACATATGTATATACATATATACATTTGTACCTTGACTCCTGGCAACTGCCTGGACAAGAAGTCCCTGCAGTTTTCTTAGCAAGATTTCAGAAGTGGTTTGCCATTGTCTGCTTCCTAGGGCTGAGAGAGAGTGACTGGCCCAAGGTTACCCAGCTGGCTTTGTGCCTATGGCGGGACTCCCAGTTTCTAGTCTGATGCCTTAACCACTATACCAAACTGGCACTATTTTATTAATATATATGCTTTAAAACATGCATATGCTAGAAAACAAATGATATATATATATATATATATATATATATATATATATATATATATATGTGTGTGTGTGTGTGTGTGTGTGTGTATTTCTACGTTTATTTTAGGTACTTAATATGAATAAATTGCATGAAGACATTTATTTAGAAACTATATATTTGCAGTATTCAAGAGAAGAAATAATGCATTTTCCCTAAATTAAACATTTTCTTCTAGCAACCTTATCATTTGTTTGAAACAGGGCAGTGAACGAGTCATCTTATATATGCATGGAAAACACCCTATATAATTATATACAGTGAAAAGCACTCATGGTGACTTATGTGTATCTCAATAATGATTGTTAAAAAAACATATTTTGTAAATGGAGGAGAAGCTATGTGAATACTTAACAATACATTAGTTCCATTCTGCAGTCCAATTAGGTTATCCTTCATTAATGTTTGCTCTTCTTGAGAGTCATTCAACTATAATTTGAAAAGTATATATAAAAATAAATATAATCCTGATGTTCACTATGGTCATATTGATTCACAATAAATTTATAATAAATATGGACACAGTGGACATCTTCATGTTTATTATTATCTGATTATGTCACTGTGTATTTAGACCACATAGTTCATTCAAATGTACTAACTTTGTTTACCTGTCTCTCCTCAATTATACTATCAAATCCATGTTTTAATAGCTTGCTTGTTTTGTGCACTATTTATATCTATATATTGAATTATGTAGTACCTGGGAACACAAGAATAAAATATGATTAATTAAATTAAAAAGTCTGCTTTCAAGAAACAGTCACTGGGAGGGAAGGAGAATGCTCAGCTATAAAAAAATTAATAAAACATGTTATGCAGAAGTGAATTTATGGTTCATTTGGAATTAGATATCTACCACCTTCTCAATCCATACAAATGCATAATCTTGTCAATTAAATATTATTGTTAAGGTCTAGTAGTATGTTAAAATCACTTTAAAGTGCAACTAAGGAAAATTCATGTGTATTTATTACTCCATATGGGTCTATTAGTGGGCATTTTATTCAGATTCGTGTTGTAAAATCTGCATAAACTCAGCATATCGTTATCCCCATGTGTGCATTTGTTTGGTTAAAGGATAACAGCAAATTTCAGTTACTACAACTTCTGAAAAAAATCAAGAGAGCTACAAGAGTTCTACTTTTTAATCAGATCCAAATAGTTTATGAGTATAGGAGTGACGAGTTGACTATTATGCAAATTCTCACAGCTAGTGGTCACTCTGCCATGACAGAAGACAGAACAAGTCAATTAATTCAGATATTCTACAAAGCTAGTGAAGATGTATGTTCCTTATTTCCACTGTGACTTATTTTCTCAGAAATAAGCAAAAATACTTTCCATTATGAGTTCACAGATAGATTAGTTCTACAAGATAACAGCATCAATTTGTATGATGTTTTGGGTAGCACTGAAACATCCAGTTGATATTCTTTGCCACTCAAAAGGCTGATGGTATGTTTATGCACATGATATACTTAGTTTTTAAGTGAGGTTTTAAGCATTGATCTTTATTTTGTATTCATTTAGAACAAACGCTTTCTATTTTATCGTACTGTAAAATATATAATTTTATATGCAGTGTGCCATTCCAAACACTTGCTGTAATTCCTACCAAAGAAATTAGGAAAATGGGAAAGGAAATTGATTTTACTTTTTAAATATATAGGAAAAAAATCTCATTTATAAGTAACGTATACATTTGTAATAATAAGAACCAATATTTCAGGCCTAAATAATTTTTTTTAACACCAACTGTAATGAATGACTATAAGAAAGTATAACTCTATATAAAAAATTCATATTCAAGCAGACACAGCCTTATGTTCCTGGACTGGTGTACAACCCGCATCTCCCCATCTTATAGACAATACAGAATAGAACAAAATAGACATGGATCCTAACCTTATCCCAGTATCACCCCTTTCTGTGCCCTTAAATGTTAATGTAGGAAAGAAGCATGTCATTCACATAGCTTACTGGTTTCCTTCTGATAAACATTATTAGGCAGTTTAGGGGGTCAACTAAATTGGAGTACCAGCTTATATACCATGTGGATAACATTTATGTTACTTCAAATATTTTAAAAAATATTTTCTGGAATCAGTTGAGATCTACAGCCAAATAAATATAGTTAAGAATAAGGTGAGAGTATATATGTATACGTAGGCATATATATACACAATTCTTCAAAGAAAAACAACTTGTCTTATTGACATATCACAGTGTAATAATATTTATACTGGTAAATGCATTAGTAGTTATTTTCACACTGCTTGTGAATATTCTTTTGGTCTTGTGTCCTCATGCCAAATTAACACTTTTTTTCCTAAATCACACAAAATCCACATTGGATGATTGCTGGAAATCATGGGGTGCACCTTAGACATAAAGGATTACACATGCTTCAGTGCAGAATGGCAAAGGTAGAAGTACAAACAGAAATGAAGATGCATCCAACTGAGCCTAAATTCTAAGTTATTTCAAGAGGGGAGCAAAACACCAACAAGCAAGGAAATAAGTTTACAGCTGGTTCTGTACGTTAGGAAAGAGCATAGGGTGACTCATAGCCAATCCATTCAATACTATTCAATTCCCTCCCACTGTATTGGTACTAAGACCAATACAAACTGAATACGGATCAGAAGGAAGTTGTATCTAAGTCTTCCACTAATCCCTACTTGAGTATGTCATAGTTAAAGTTTCAAAAAATTGTATTCTGAATGCTCTATATGCCTGTAGATTGATAGTGTGACAGTAGAATCCTTTCCATGCCATATCACTCAGGTGAAACGATGCAACCTGTCCAGTGACTTTTAGCCTTACTTCTTCCTGCATAATATTGCAGAAATGGAAGAGTATGGCAACAGAATCTCTGATATTTCAAGAATTATTTATGGCTTTTAAGTAAAGACTTCAATGACACACCTACAGGGGTGCTTATGCTGCCATGCGATTGCTCAGAGTCACTGAGAATGTCTTGAGAGCTTCTCTTCAGAATCAGAGCACCGTATTGTGCTCCTACACTGACTTGCCCAAATCTTAAGAAAGCTTTCATTCCAATGCAACAGTATTCTGACTGTAGTTTCTGGGACAAAATAGCCACATCTATATAGAATTATTTGTCAGTAACAATGAACTTTTGTCCAGCTGTGACTATTTCTCCACTATTACAGTCAGGCTTTATCTGCTCAGGAAATGCCTGTTTTAACTGACAGGTAGAAGATTAAATCTACAGCTGCTGAAACACAATCTCCACTGTTAGATAGGCTTTCACTGAATAGCACTACAAACACATAATTTGTTTATGTTGTACCAGCAATCTTTGACAAAGCAGAATGTCTAGCTGAGACAAATGTGGTTAAACCCATTTATTGTATTATTTCTGCTACACAGAGCAAGCTCTTAAAACATAGAAACTAGTCAAGGCACAAAGCTCTAGCTGTCTAAAGAAATCAAGAATAGATGACTTCTTGTTACACTACCGCCCTTAAACAGTATGGCATGCTCCCTCCTGGAAAATATACATTGAGATATTTTTTTTAAGCACAAGGTTCAATGATACTTATGTTTGCAGCCTGTGAGGTTTATTTGTGTTAAGCCAATAGAAAAGTTAACCATTTTCTTCATAACTGGCAATTTAAAAAGTCAGAATCATTTTATGCATAATCGTAAAGATATAAATATATCTTAATAGATGTACCATAACTTCATATACATTCATCCTGATTTGGATACCCGAGAATACAGCAAATACTTTCCAAACTCACTGCTACAAAGATAACCATGTAAAACAGGCTTCTGCTAGGAAGATTATCAGTCTAGATCCAACCTTTTGCTACCACAGCACATGTTTATCCAACAGTCAGTTTCCTTTCACAGTTTGTTGCTCTTAGGAGAATGTGACAATAGAGTTTTACTTCTTCAAAGTTGTCTCAAAAGTTGGCTAATCTTTTCTCTAAATGTCATCAAAATTAATGTATTTCAGGGGACAATTTCAGAGTTTTTTTTTAAGCATCCTCAAAAATGATTCAAATAAACAAATGACATTAATTTTAGTGAGAATTCTTTAGTAAGCTCCTTATACCACATCTTATACTGCTGTGAGGCCCTATCATGCATTTGTAATGGAGATGTTCCCAAAAATATTTAGATACTGAAGTGAACAATGCAATTTTCATAACAATATACTTTTCCATTAGAAATGTTTTAAAATAAATCAAATTGACTATTATACTTGAGAGTATCGTATGACCTAATAGCAAACTCTGTAGAATGAGTACTGCCGGGGCACTGACCAAACCAGCACCATTGAGAAACAAGAGGAATATTCACATTCTTGAAGGGAGTTTTGAGTTTGCAGAAAAATAGAAGTATTTTTTTTTTAATTCATCCAAGAAGCCAATTCCCACCCCCACCCCCTCAAATAAGCCAATGAAAACTGTGCCAGCTCATTCACTAGCCACAGACAGGGCTGTAACCATGAAGGCAGAAATGGGGGGAAGAGAGTGTGGAATGTCATAGAATGGCTGGATGTAACTGGATAGGAAAAGGATGACTATGAATAGTCCTTCCAAAAAGGATAGTTTCTCTTACCATGTCTTCTATGGGTGAGGTTTTCAAACTTTTTCAGGCAGCAGACCTCCTGATCAAGAGGGGTAGGGCTTTGAATGTCAGCTGAAGTGCCCCACCTTTTATGCCATACCTTAGAACAATTGCTATGGATGCCCCTGAAAAGCAGTGAACAGATGGCTGAGTGCATTTGAGGTGGGTCCCCCCCCCCCACTTCTTAGCTCTTTGCAGATAATTTTTTGCAAGGGATTTAGAGGGTGGGGAAAAAACCACCTGGAATGCATTCATCCATTTGCTCCTACTCAACACCCTGCTTTTCAGGGACATCCATAGCAATTTTTCTAACAGGCTGCAGGGGAAAAAAAACTCTCCACAAGGGACTAAGGCTGGTATATGATAATATACTATGTGCAAAGGGAAGCCACTTCACATGGAGCTGCCATGCTAGCAAGCATTTAATTTTATAGTCAGAGGCAACTCTACATACATCTTCATTACATACAAACAACACTGATGGCTGCAAAATTGTCAGGAAGACCCAGCTTTGAACAGAACTATCAGAGTTACTGTAAGGGTCTCAATGAACTTTTCAGAGATTTGTCCATACTACTGCTTTACTAACACTCTTTGAATTCTCTATACAGTACATTGTTTTTTTCTGTACAAGAATGTACCCATTCCATCCATCTATTGGAAATTGTGGGTACATGCGTTTACAAGGAACA